>NC_044904.1:54327944-54572944 GCF_001633185.2 Quercus lobata
CTCTCTCTCTCTCTCTCTCTCTCTCTCTCTCTCTATATATATATATATATATAAAGTTTGCATATAAAAATACAATATTATGTATAGTAAAAAATTGATATCTATATTCACTGTATAAAAGGGTTTATATAACAAATAATATAACAATTTTTTATATAAATCTTTTCGATGAAGACTAGTAATCAACAAAAATTGACTGTTGATTCTTAGCAATTCCCTTCCTTTTCCATGTAGTACTAGAAGAAATATAGTTGTCCACATTTATATAAACATCATCCAGCCTTACTTGTTCGCTACAATAGCCTCACATCTCAACCTACGTACAGATAGAAACTCATGGAGGATTCGGCCTTTTTTCACTTTTTCGCCTTTTTGTTGTTGCACTGTTTTATGGCTAGCTTAACTGTGGCAGTAAGAACCAACATCACCATAGACCAATCAGCTCTTCTTGCTCTCAAAGCCCATATCACTGATGACCTTCACGAATTCTTGGCAACCAACTGGTCTACCTCTACTTCTGTTTGCAACTGGATTGGCATCACTTGCGGTGCCAAACACCTTAGAGTCACTGCCCTGAATTAATGCATATTTGTTTTTAAGTTTCTATTATTTGATATTTTATCTTTTCATTTGAAAATCATTCTTCTTACTTTTGGTGATGATGCAAAATAACTTATTAATTTTTTGCAAAAAATACTTTTGAATTGATAATAATGTACTCAATGTTTTTGTGACAACAATATTGATCATAATTAAGTAGGATTTTTGTTATATTTTTTTTTTGTAAATTTTCTTCCAACATAAACAAATGTAACAAGTATGGAAACTAAAATCCTATAAAGGATATATGTATTTGGGACAAAATAGAATCTAGCTTTTCAAAAAGACGGAGAGTAGTGTAATTGTGTGAAAGCCATTCAAAAAGTGACTAATATATGTTGACAATCCAGCTTCATGGGCAGCCATTAAGTTCACCAAAAATAACAGTAAGAGCCGCTGCAGTCCAAATTAAAGAGGCTCACTACTCCGTTATACAAACCTATAACAACAACAAAACACAGTAATCTTCATCTAAACTTATACAAAGTTCCATGTCATCCACATTTTAATAAAATAATGCCCATCTACCTCAATCATTGAACAATGTAATCTGCCCACATAGCAGCAGTTATCACATCACGATACTCCGACATTGCTCGTTGTGCCCGAGAATTAAAAGCTTCCTCAGTGCCCCCACTACCTACGCGTGCAACTCCTGCTATGTTTGCGTCTCCATTACGCATAAATGATCCTTCCCACACATGGAACAGTTCATCTGCCCGATTATACATGCGAATAAAGTTGTGCAATGCATAACAAGCAGTCATAATCAGTCGTTGTCTAGAGATAGAGAAGGAGTGCATTCCAGTCAAAACAGGGAACCTCGCCTTCAAGACGCCAAAGCATCGTTCAATCACCATGCGTAATGAGGAATGCCTATAATTGAACAACTCTTGTGGGGTAGTAGGCTGCCGGTTCGCACCCCGAAACTCTTGGGCATGGTAGCGTTTGGACTTGTGTGGGGGGAGGAATGCACTACCTATAGCGTATCCCGAGTCAACGAGGTAGTACGATCCTGCAATACGAGTGATAACCATTGCCAATTAGTCACTTAACACAACTATTCTTGCTAGTTCCTTACTACGGAAGTGTATCTATACATGTATGTATACGAAGCATGCACTAAAGTTTTTTGATATCAGCTTAAATAATGAATGACCATGCAGTGATTGACTATAACTTACTATTCCATGAAAGCAAATTTTATGAGTGACATTACAAACTTTGACACGACCTTTTATCCATGATATAGAGTGCTGAATGTGAATCACACAATTCATGTATTGAGTGAATTAGTTTCGATATAATAAAATTACGTAGCTACTAATCAAGTGCAGTGTATACAAGGTATTCTTTTTTTTTACACAAAGGACAAAATATGAAGCAGTTACAAACTCATTGTCCACAGTTTGGATTTCTAAGTAAACTAACATAAATATCTAAATTTACCCAAACCTATGAAAAGACATTCATGAATAAAATATGTGTCATGAGATTTAAAAAAATATGACAAAACCACAACCCACAAAGATTCACACCTTTTTTGAGAATTATCATAGACAGTGCATTCCTACTACTCCACAATCCCATTTTGAATAGTTTTTCACATGTATACTATGCTACAAAATACTTTGGAAATGCGAAGTCAGATGCAACAATGATCAAATCAAAAATCAAATGCGGAATTTTTTTCTCATTTTTTTTTTTTTTTTTGTTTACCTCTAGGCGGCCAAGGAAACTCATACTCGGCATGTCCAAGTGCATCCTGCATGACTCATGAATCATTTGCACTCCCTTCCCATCCCGAATGCACATATGTAAACCGCATGTCAAAGTTGCATGCACACATCACGTTTTGGGTGATATCACTCCGTCTTTCTCTAAATGCGGTAGTCCTAGCGAATGGGGCAGAGGCACTTATATGCGTCCCATCGATAGCCCCCACACATTTCTGTTAAAAAAATAGGTAGCTGTAATTAATAAATTAAACTTATGTGCAATATAGTGTAAACAATATGAAGTTCACCAAAGTGAAGTTAGCTAGTACAAAAATGTATGTATCCACTTATTACAGGCTGAACAGTACTGTCCAACTACCTACGTACGTAGCTAGAGATATTGGAACATTTTTAACAATTCATATAACCAATAGTCACGGTTGGACGTAGTACTTGCATTTGACATTGGAATTTTTCCAATGGTTTGCGTACTCACGGTTGTTTACATCAACTTTGATATGTTAACTTGTCTACTTTATTTAATATTTGTCAATCAACCTCAAATTGAAAAAACTAGAAATATTTCAAAACTCTTTCATAGGTCATCTTATTTTGTTTCTATTCTCTATTATAGATCTTTCACAATTGAATTTCATCACAAGGATAATTTAGCTAAGAACTAAAAAAGGAAAAATCGAAGCATACCTCAAACCATGGATAATATTTCCCATTCCCTCGAAGTGATTGAGGGAGCTCAGCTGCATCAACGTTGGGCCGGATGATGATACATCCCAAAGCATGGATAGCACGCAAGGTACGCCGGAACTGCCTTTGAATGGTCTCGAGAGAATGTTGGAAGCGATTGGCAGTTACCCGGTAGTCAGCGTTGTGTCCGACGATATATAGCACTGTCCCAACGGACTCCTCAACTGAAACCCAACCAGTGTCTTCCTCTAATAGGTGCAGCCGCTTCAACTCATTACACAAGTGTCTAAAAATGGCCTTGTCCATGCGGAATATGTCATAACACACTTGCGGATTTCCTTCTAGTACTTCAATCACATATGACCTCCCACTTAGGATACTAGTGCACCTAGGTCGCTTCATGTAGTACTTTTGCACGTACTCTATACACAGCTGAACGTAGGCTGTGACAATCTCGAGCTCCACCTCACTATCGTACTCATCTGAATCAGACTCAGCCATGCCTGAATCATGATCTGAATCGGACTCATCCATGCCTGAATCATGATCTGAATCGGACTCAGTCATGCCTGAATCACAATCTGAATCGGACTCAGCCATGCCTGAATCACGATCTGAATCGGGGTCGGCCATAACTGAAGCACACCTGTGGGCAGCCATTAAGTTCACATCAGCCACTATAAAGAAGTACATATATATATATATATATATATATATCACTTTATGTATATATATCTATATTGCTCTATGTATAGAAACCTGCTTCTCAAGGGATTTTTTATGATAGATCCTAGAATCACATGAACCTTGCAACGGAAAAATTCATCTCACCATATAATCCAAACAATATTAAACCTTTACGACTTGAAGACAAATATGGTTTGTCAAACACAAGAAGACCTAATTTAAGGAATAACAAAGAAATATTTGTAAGAGATTATTATGACATTGATAATTTTACATATTATCTTTGGTTTTGTTTTTTTTAAATTTTTGAAAATTTAAAATGATTGTGGTTTAATATATTTTCAATTCAATGATATTATTATTATTATTGGCTTATACTCAAATACAACATATGAACAAAATAGTATTACCTTTTCAAAAAAGTAAATGGATTCCATTAGTTTGTTATGGCTTAATTAGTTGAAGGAGCCTCCGCAGTAATTGACTACTATACATGGAATACTCTATGGATACAATTGACAAGTTACTATAGACAAGATTAAGTATGACTTCACCTGACTTCCTCCTTAACCTAGTAAAAAGCATAAGATGTAATGATTTTTTCTAATAAATTTTTTTTTTCCTGAACATTGTTTAATAACAGAATGACGCAAAAGAAGGAATGTGTATATGATGATTTTTTATGTGTTCGGCATTGGGTAGCATTTAATAGGCCATGTATCTTGGGGAGGGATAAGAACTATGGCTATCATTTTAAAATCTTTATTTTTAAGTCAAGTACAAACGAGGATTTTGAGAGTAAGGCGGGACATTTCATTTTTATTTTATTTTAATTTTTGATAAAATTTTATTTATTTTTTAATACTACGACTACACTTTTATTTAATTTATATTCTTAAATTGATACATTATTATTGATTGTCACCAAAACTTAATTTAATAATTTAATTTATCACTAATCAATTGTCCCTAAACTCAAGCATTTGAAAATGATAAAATTTAATCATTAAATTAATTTAAAGAAGTGTTACGTTCATAACATTTTAATTATTTTTTGTTTATTAATAACAATTTACTATTTAATATATATTTATCATAGAAGATATATTTATTATAAAAAGGTTATAAAAATATCGTTAACATAACATATTTCTCCCATCTAACCAAAACGAACCTTTCAGTCCATACAAAGTTACAAACAGTAACCACTAGTGTCCATTTCCATGTTTTTTATAAGTAGCAGCCACACCGATGCAAAGCATGCAATAATAGCACTTCTGTCTCTTTTAGGAGCGTTCATGCATGTCCTCTCTCTCTCTCTCTCTCTCTCTCACTGTTTTTGTTCTTTGTTTATTCAATAAATTCTTTTCACTTTTAATTAATATCCGTTTCAAATTTTTTGCAGCCAGAAATCATAATTAAGTAGTTACAGTTTTTTTTTTTGAATAAATTATTTATATTCATTTCACTTGCTCGGATAGTCACACATCACACCAAACAATCCTTCACCTTACATTATTGTAGTCTTCCCCATGTAGCACATGGACGGCTCCACTTGGAGCTCAGGGGTTCAAATGAACCTCCTGCTGGCCAATGTATATATATTGGTATATATTTGTTGACGTCCCTTTTTCAAAATTTTGAAGACCTTGATCATGGATTTTTTTCTTAAACTCAACTAATGGATTTTTTTTAAACCCAACTAAAATAAGTTTGAATATGATTCTATTAACAATATCCTAGCATTTTTAAACAAAAAAATGAAAAAAGAAATTACAAACCGATTTGATTTAAAATTTGGGAAAAAAATTAATAAGTCTTATCCACTTAATTGGAGATCAATAGATGAATGATTGCGTAACTGTATAAATTGAAAAATATATAGCTTTGGAGGATTGATAATAAAGAAATCATTTAAGAATTTTCGTATATAAAACATCATAGAGAGCAATTGTAGAACTTTATGTTTGATTTTTGGTGATGTCTTTTATTTTTTACTAATTATTTTTTTTGATGTCAATATATTCAAGTTCACTTTTATTTTAAATTTCATATAATTTTTGTTTCTTATTAATCCCCTAAATAATAATCTTGGAACTGCCAATGCACTAACATTATACTTTTCATTCATATAAGACACGAAAGAGTAGAGAACAAACTGAGTCCGAACTGTTAAAAATGCAAATGGTCACTATTCAAGAGTCAACCTTCAAAATGTTGCTAATAGTGTTGGAGCCAAAATATTAGTATGAGGACAAGTTAAAAAGCAAAATTGAGCAAAATCAGTTCTTAAGAAAAAAAAAAAAGTTATTCTACAGTAAACGGTAAAAAAAATTAGAAATAAAACACATCCTCCTGTTAGCTACGTGGGATGGTGTACTATGAAGCCATACGGTTTTCGTATGATGGGGCTTGTCCTGAGTGCCAGCCACTAGCCAGGCCAGTGGGGTAGATTAAGTAAATTTCTATCCACAGATTAATAAAAATAAAAAGAAAGTCTGCATTTTGCAATATCTTTCATAATACAAAACAAAATTAAATTTCTACCTTATTATTGGCATCAATAATTCAATATCAACTTATTTTCACCTGTTTCCCATATTATTGGCATCAAAGATAACTTATTTCCTATCATAAGCGTGTGTTATACACACATATAAAATGATACAATCATGATTATATTCATGCATGTTTACATTCAAGCCTCACCTACGCACATAGTTGTTAATAATACTCAATTCAGCCAATCAAAGAAGAGAAGGTGAATCTATGATAATATATCCATTCTTTAAATCTTGAGAGGTTGCCCAATGTAAAGTGGTGAAAACTTAAAAGAAAAACAAAATGAGCTAAAGCTGATCAAACACCGACAAAGGAGTAGTGCAATCAGAGAACACAGCGTGGTTGGTGGTTCTTATTTAAGACCCATTCGAAGATCGAAGATTAAAAAAAAAACAGAGACGACAAATCCAACTACAACTCAAAGAACGTATGTGAAATAAATAAATAAATAAATGAAGTTGCTCAGATAGATTGCGTGGTAGAGAATATATAGGACCCAATTTGGTGATGTGAGAAGAAACTATTGGTTGTAGATAAGGTTTGGTGGCATTTACAGTTTACATTACACTGTCATAATTTTTCATGTAGAAGTTAAAATTTAAAAGGAAAATTCAAGTGGGATCAGCCAAGACCAATATTTTCTCTTATTGAATTCTATTGATAATTGAGGTGTATATATATTGAGAACATGGTATGGTTAATACTCTATCAAATAATATAATGTTTTAAAAATACTTAAAAAAAAAAAAACTATGCATAAATTTCAAGAAAGATACAGAGAAGCACATAAAATTGTGCATCTAAATCAATAACTTGTGTTTTATTTTATATAAAAAAAAATGAATTATGGTTCAGAATTAACAAAACTCCACAATTGCATACTTAGAAAAAACAGAAGTGTTATACAGGGAGTGAACTATTGACTAAAAGTATAGCCAAAATGGAAAACAACCGTGTGTGCAGTTGGTGGATCTGTTTTGAACTCTTAAATTAAGCCTAAGAGCTAAGGTCCCCCACTTCAAATTCTCAGCTCAAAAAGGAAAAAACAAGAAGAGGCTAATGATCAGTAAACCTCTAAATCTAAAACTCCGCTCGAATAGCAATGTCAATATCAGTAGGACACAATTTCATCTGTATAAGCAAATGAACCCATTCAACCTTTACATAGGATATTTGACCAGACTCACAGATTAAAAAACAGAGAGATAGAAGAGAATTTGTCCATGTTTTTCTTCTCTAGAACATGCTGAAGGTTGATTGTTCATAGTCATAGGTCAAAAAGGGAGACACAAATAGGGTCTCTGCATGATCTTCAACATGGGAAATGTGAATAATTAACACCATTAATCTGGTGTAGCCAGGATATTCTATTAAATACCAAATTTTTTTTTAAAATCATGTTTAAATTTTGCTTCATTTCTATTTCACACAGCTCAAAAAGGATCATGTGAAAGGTGACTATTCAATATTTATGACAGTTCAACATATGAATATATTTCACAATTTGGTTGAGTATCTTAGTATATATCCAATGCACCGAGAGTTGTGAAAATTTATTCCATGAAGAAATTAATTTCCACCAAGAATCAAAGTATTCTCTAATCTTAAAATCTGCACGCAATCTTAGCTAAGGTCCCCCACGTTAATGAAATGCATGAGTTATATGTCATTTCTCTACATTTCAGGAAATTTAGGTGTTTGGGGAAACTGAATTGGAGTTACACCTGTAAAGGGAACACGCAAATCGTACAAGTATTTTTTTTTTGACTTTAATGCACATCAAAATACCATTTAATTTTCTCTGTTTTCCTAGACTTTAAAGTTAATTAAAACTAAAGAAACTTCAAAGACTTATTAAGTATTTTCTATTTTTTGAGATAAAGACTTATTAAATTTAAAATTAACGTTTAGTGGGGTAATATAACATATCATTAATGCTCATGTATTTCCTTCTTTAATTGCAATGCCAATTGCAAAATTCTGACTTTATAATTAAATAATAATAATAAAAATAATGATCCAAGGAGAAAATATTAATTGCTAGTAGAGTAGTTATAATTTCTTGGCGTTGTAGTTGTATCACATTACTTTTGATGTCAAAATTTAGCTGACACAGTGACATCTACTTTGAATTTAATCAGAAATAAATTGATTTTCATTCCCAGCATTTTTAAGGTTAAAGTTTTGTTTCTGAAAATCATTATAAATAATTACCCATTTTGTAGGCAAATGATTAATGTTGACAATGACAAAAATGACAATCCACTCAGACCCACCATGCCCCTATTTTGCTATACGCAGGTTTTTCCTTTCCTAAAAATAGGATGAGATTAGGACAAGTTTTGTTCATTTTATAGTATTTCATTCTGCATCCCCAAATGTGTTTGTATACGTAGTCTTAAATTAATTGTATATAAAATTTAATCTTTATTTATACACTATACTTATAATATAATTTTTATACCTATTCTATTACCACCTTTAAATATATTTGTCTCTCTCGACACTCTCCGTTGCAATTTCTTATACTCTCTTGCTAATTTTGGAGTCATCTTATTAAGGATGAAAAACTCTATACACCTTGCTCAATTCCAACTTGTCCCACTCTTAGTCCGTACAAGTTTTCCCAACTTCAAACAAGAGTAAAGATAGGGATATCTATATCCAAACTTGTCATGCCTTGTAATCACACCTAATTGATGTATTACGTTAAATATTTGAGATAATCTAGTGTAAATTTAACAAAAGTGAACTAAAATTAGCACTTTTTAATCATTTGAAATTTTTATGGATGGAAATCAAACTTGAACCAATTATTAAGACAAAAATATATTTTAACATTTTTTTATCAATACATTTATCTTTTAAATTTGTTTATAGTTTATTTGCACTGTTTTATAATTACAAAAATAAGAGAATAATTTTAAAAGGATAATTTAGAATTGACTCTTTTCCTTGGCAATTTAGGCAACTGCCTATGGCATGAACCCCCCCTAAACTAAGTCCCCATAATTTTGGTCTTATAACACAATGCTATGCTTGTATAGTAATCTAAAGTAAAAACATATCATATACCCATTTTTTTTCTTTTTGGGAAAGTGTCCATGTCTAGTTATAATAAATAAACAAAGAAGAAATCCATATACTTTTTTTCTCTCTCTCTATTTCACTTAAAAATCATTAATATAATCGTCTATCAAAAGTAAGAAGGTCCTTACATTGTTTAAACTATAAACTTTTGACTTCAAGATATAAATAAGCTAATTTCAGTTTTGTAATGTAAAGTGCTGAAAGTTTATTTACTTTTTTTCTTCGTAGAGGCAACAATTGGCTTCTGGGCACTTGACTGTTCTCCGGATTATTTGTCAAAGGCTGCTCAAATTGTACCTAAAAAAATGAGAATAGATATAAGTACAGTAGTGAGTATCCCAATCCTGACAGCAAACTCATTAACAAAACAGATTCGTAGAACGTATGACAGTCAGGTTGATATACTTTATTCACCCAGAAATGCATGCAAAGCAGAAGAAAGGAAAAGAATAAGAAATTAGTGAACATCTGTGAACAGTGGTCTGACAGCGAAGAGAAAGAACACACTCTAACCTCTAATTAAGAAGTTGATATTTTTGCAACACAAACAAAAAACCAGCAGCAAGAAACAAAATTAATAAAGCTTACATAAAGCAGAAAAAGGGAGACTTAATCTAAAATTTTTGAACGAAGAAACTGATACTTCCAGCAAAATCAAATCATAATTAACAAAGAATGAAACAAAGATTTATAAAAAGGAATACCTGAAAGCTATATAGACCTGGATCAATTATAACAGACGTGGCTCTCTCATACCTGCAGATTTCATACAAAGTACAATCCTTTTATTAGCCAAAGTTGTATACAAAATTTGTAGTAAATTCAAGTGCTGCTTTCAAACTAATTCCACCAAAACTACAAATAACTAACAAAAGAGAAAGGATAAGCCAAATACTCATTCCAGCCAATGTCACTTGTATGCTCAATAAAATACTACATTGTTAAAATAGCTAACAACGTTTGAAGCAAATATGTGACACAAAAAAGAAATTCCCAAAATGGAATGCAGCATCTTATGTATCCAATATATATATATATATATATGTCACCAAAGTTAGAAATTCATAGGAGGCATGACAACCACAAAACATATTTCTTACATAAATACCATACATGTCCCAAGGAGGTTAACATAATAAAGGAAGGCATAATGCAAACATTGTTCATAGTATTAACATAATACAAACTTTGCGTATTCATATTAAACCAAACTAAGACTACTAAATAACTTCCTAGGCTGTCTACACGGCGCACATCATTAGTTAACTTCCTACACTGTCAACCACAACCACCACTACTGCAATCCACCCCCAATAAAGTCAATCCAGGCCCTTCTTCTATCAACCGTCATGGCAAAAAAAGCGGCTCTACTCTTGGCATGATGAAGCTCTTGCACGACCTTGCAATACGTGACATGATCGACATCGGTGTGCTGGTTCAGAAGAGTTACAGCTGCTGTAATTGACTCACTGGCAGCCCCCACAGTAGAGTCTCCAGTGTCGATGGACTTTTTCCCCCGACGGTTCCTCATGTCAGTAAAACCCCATATTGCCTCGGTCATGGATTCAAGGGAGTGCCCTTTCTTCCTTTTTCCACTTGAATGAGATTCTTCAGCTGGCCGCTTTTCAGCTTGCCTCCGGCTTTGGGCTTCACTCGGTGTGGGCAGCTCCTCCACGTCATCGAAACCATCGGTGCTGACATTGACATGTACCCCCTCAGATAGAAAGGTTGCATCAAGTTCTCTCTCTTCATCACTATTGGGAGCTGGTTGGGTAGATGACATTTGCAGGAAACCCGTGGCTGTGTTTGAATTGAAAAGAGTGCCCAACAGCTCATAGTGTCTCATCCCCTTTTTCCTGAAGTCCTTGAATTTATGATTGACCTATTACCAACCATATATATTGGGTTAGATGTTTTATATTTGTAAAACCCAATACAAAGTAGATGGCTAATTTATAATAACCGTATAACAACACTCTTTATTCCAAATTGATGATAGCCAAAAAGGTTTTTTAGGAAATTGTAGACATTGAGTATAAAATAATATAAGTCAAAGATATAAGTCAAAATTTATAAGTCACATTAAACCCCATTAAACCCACAGTAAACCCCATATATAAGTCAGATTTTATTCCATTCCTAAAAGTATCATCATGGGAAAATGCTACAAAACAACTATTTAAAGCCACTATTATTAATACACTCATAAGCCAATAAACCTAATATGTTTGATATTTTTGATATTGAAGTCAGATTTAAGGACTTACCGCAAATGCAGCAGCCCAAGCATCGTCAGTGGCCGTCACCGTATTTGAAATGGGGTCCCATCCCATTCCTGTACGTGCGATGAGCTAGGAGAAAGTGCGGTGTCTCTGTTTCAGTCATTGATATTTTTGTGTAAGTTGTGCCTTGGTGTAACTCTTAGACGCACGCTTGTTAAACTCATTGACAACTGCTGTCCAAGTTCCAGTCTTGAACTGGCCTTGGGGCATATTCCCTTTAGCATCCTCTTCTAACAAGATGTCAATAAAATGTCTCTCAACTGCTTCAGGCCACTTCTTATCCTCGACATCATCCATCTAAATACATGTTGGTATACTTACATAGACTCGTAAAACGGTCTTCTATGATATGGAATTAAATTCTTTAACTTACTACTAGACCCAAGCAGCAGGCATATAAGAGAAAATTCACCCCATATAAAGGAAAAATACAAAGATACACATTCATACACATAAGTTTTAGGTCAACTTGTAGTGGCATTGTATATTTATGAAGGCATAAGAGCATATTATTATTATAGTTGAATATATGTGTAACCACAACAGATTAGCTATTTTAGCTTCAAGGTAAAATATATTGTCACTTCAAGAGACAAGGTCCATGTTGGGACTTGTCTCTTGAAGAGACAAGATCTAAAAAATACTATTTCTTCAAATAAGTTTCAAATAACAGTATTTAGTGAAATAATTTTAATTATTAAAGAAAGAAAAAAAAGTGTTAATGCAAACATGAATAAAAAAAAAACTTTTTAACTTGAGAAACAAAAAGTGTCTTGGTTATAACTTGTAAATATTATCTAGTCCAAGAGCTGATCTTAGCTATAACGATTATATGTGTAACCACACTCATAGTTGTAGGCCACAATGTCATTACACGGAAAAATTACATAAAATACTGACTCTCTCTCTGTTGGACAAGTTCCAAATATTCATATTCCAAAGGGAGAGAGGTCATGAATTTAATTAATTAATTAATTATAATTAAAATCTTAACATTTTTGAAGAATTTAATTTTCACTAAACGATGTGAAAGGATGTGGCTGCCTTGGCAGCTTAACCTACTTCATGTTCTTCCAAGGCTCACCCATCTCATCAATCCCAGCTTCAGTGCTCATTCATCCAGTGTTGATGAGATGGGCTGGCCCCTTTGGGCTATTTTGTTGTAAATATCTTCTTCCTTTTTCCTTTTTTATTTTTTATTTTATTTTATTAATTTTTTTTATTCAGGAAAAAAGTACATTGATTTCTAAGGTTTTCAAGATTATAAATTCTTATAACTTGGATATATGATATATCAACAATAAATTCATTATTGACCTGGCTATTTTTGGTTTTATTTACACACATACATTACATGTGCAATTGTGCAAAAAAGAAAAAGAAAAGAAATGCCAAAATAAATCATTTTCATAATATTACATAGTGCAAAAAACATTAAATTAGAATGAAACTGTGTTTCCTAGCCTTCCACCTAAGACTCCACAAGTAGAGATAAATGTGCTATCTACTTTTGGCTTTTTCCTTAACCTCCTTGTCCCTTTGTCTTAATATGAGAAGATCATACCAATTGTATGGTCACAGGGTTTGAGAAGAGAACAAAATGTGGTTTTGGAAGGATCTTTGAGAGTTTTCTTGCAATTCTCACACTCCTCCCACTAGGAAACAAAACTTAGGCTATTTGTTTGTCTTTGTTAAATATCTTTATCTTGACCTTATAAAACTCTTTCACAAACTGAAGAATATAATTTCAACTCCAACAAAATCTGTTTCGTATATAGTTTTCTTGTACATTTGCTCAAAATCTCTATCCAATAAATCTTGATTCTTATTAATGTAAGTATACTACTGCCCTCTAGGTTATATGATAAGCAAGATGCTTGTTTAATGATAAGAAACTCTATTTCGATTTAAATTTATATATTGAGGTTACTTCACTAATTTCTGTAAAGTTTTAAAAGATCTGATTTCTGTTTTTAATTCTAACATGATACTATTAATTAGTTTGGACTTGGGAGTGACACACATCTATGCCAAGGGCACACTCATTTATTTAGCCCATGGTCAGATTGAGTTTTTGATTATTTGACAACAGTCTCTGAGTTATCCTTATAATTCTCTATGACATTATTGTTTCATTCTTTGAGTGCAGCCTTTGTAACTTTTATTTTTATGGACACAGTATTAAGTTAATGTAGGGGAATCATTTACTTTTATTTTTCAAGCATCTTGCACTACATTTTTACATAGGGTTAATTTAGCAACCACATTGCTTCAAAATGAAACGGCCTTTTTAAAATTTAAATAAAAAAACAAGTATGATAGTCTTAGTATCACACAAAAGTGGTGAGTGATCTGAAATTGTGATGGGTAGGGATGTGACTGTTGTCTGAAGTACATCATTCAGCCATTGAATTAGTGAAAGCATGCCCCCAAAAACCCAATACACTAAAAAATCCCATCTAACATATAACAGATCATGAACCCAATATCCATACAAACTCAGAAACAAAAATCCAACACAAGAACTCTAAACCCAGACCCCAAAACAACCCATTGATCCTCTAAGAAACCTGTCAACAAACATCTTCTCAGCCAAGTCAGAATTAGTGAAGGCATGCCCCCAAAAACCCAATACACGAAAAAATCCCATCTAACAGAAGGTGCAGATCATGAACCCAATATCCATACAAACTCAGAAACAAAAATCCAACACAAGAACTCAAGAACCCATAACAAATAGATAAACCCAGACCCCAAAACAACCCATTTATCCTCTAAGAAACCTTTCAACAAACATCTTCTCTACATGCATTCAATAGTCATCAACATATAATTAAAGAAAAGTCACAAAAAAAAAATAAAAACCCAAATTTTTGACAAACCCAAATCTAAAATAGACTGACTATCAACGGTCTTAGCAGGAGGGTTTGGGTGCTTAGAAGATTAAAACAGAACTTAGAAGCATGATTACACAGACGTACCAGTAAGGGAGCACGGTCAGAAGAGGAAGTAGAGGAGGAAGCAGAGGAGGAAGCAGAGGCTCTGTAATGAACTCGAGAGGTGGATGAGGAAGGGAGTGAGGCGTCCATCTGAAAGAATATATGAGATTAAAAAAGAATCCCTAACATGAATTAATGTCAAATGAGCTGTTGGGATGTGAAAGAAAGCTGAAACAATTAATTAACAAAATTAAAAACCTTACCTGACCGACCCCTTCAGACTGTGTGAGTTGCCTTTTCCGTAGCAACAGAGCGTCCTTAGCAACAGAGCGTCCTTAGCAAAATAGGGGTTTCTTCCAAATGATGTGTGTGGGATTTTGACGCGTTGATGAAGCTATGTTAGGAGTAAAGGCGCCGGATCCGTGAGGGCTGAGGTGGAATTTTGATGGGTCAGAGCAGTAATGGAGGTGGGTGAGAGGAGTAATGGAGTTCGGATTGTGAGTGTAGAGATGAGAGTAGAGAGGAGAGGAGAGATGAGATGAATATTTGGGCGTGAAGACTGATGATGGCGTGAAGACTGAAGAGATGAGAGTAGAGAGGAGAGGAGAACGTGTTTTTAGAAAAAGCTGATCCAGTGGGTCCGGCTGCAGTGAAAATTGAATTTCATTTTATTTACCGTTGTGCCATAGAAACGCAATTTCATTGTTTAAAATGTGGTCCAAGCATGTTTCAAAAAGTATGTTTCAAACAGCTATTTTTGAGCAACTATTTTCAAACAACCTTATTTTAAACACTATCACCAAACATATTGTTTTAAATTTTGAACACTAGTGTTCAGTGTTTAAACACTGAACACTATGTTTTCAGTTGGCAAACCAAACAGCCTCTTAAATACTCTCCCTTGACAGAGTCACCTTGAAACTCTAAAAAATCTGAATCGAGTCCGACGACTTTTACCCTTCATTCAGATTTTTGCCAAGCCTTATATAGGTTGTAGAGCCGATACTAGCATTTAAAGTTTTGTATTGTTATCAACTTATCAATTTTTTTATGGGTTTTAGTAGGTTATGTAGCTTCCCATTTATATAATAAAAAGTATATACATCAGGCTTAAAAACACTTCAAAAAAAGGCTTAGATGACTTCTACGACAGACTACAGTTACTTAAAAAAGACTTCAAGTATCTTTTTTTTTTAAATAATTTTTTATACAGCATTATTTTTTTCTTCGAAAGACACAAGTTGCAAGACTGTAACCCTGTAACCCATATGGCAAGACTAGAGTTACTAGGCAAGACACTCAGTGATGGAACTATTTCTTCTGACATGTTTTTTTGACTCCTGACACGTTAATTTTTTTTATTTTTTTTAAATTCAAGTAAATAAAAGCAAATGCCATTTCTCCTCATACGGACTACGGAGTCATATCTCTAGAAGAAAAATGATGCTGCTTTAAAAGCCAGCTATTACAAAGTTTAAAATTAGCAGAGACACACGTACACAGAGAGTTTAGACGAGAGAAGAGTTAGCAAATTGTCAAATACATTGTCAAAAACATATTTGCAACAAAACAAAACTATAAAACCAGTTTCAAAAAAAAAAAAAAAAACTATAAACCAAATTAGCAGTACTTCATCTAAACTTCCTCTTTCACCGTCGGCAGGAAAACTTGAGTCAGCACATCTTTCGACAGCAGAGAAACCTTGAGCAGCTTCAAACCCTAACAATAAACCAGATACAGGAGAAAAAATAGTTATTTTACCACTATCTGGAAGAAAAAAAATCACAATTTCAAATTTCCAATAATTTTATTTCTTTTCCTTCTTTTGAAGATAATAGAAGACGAAAAATAAAGGAGAGAAACTTCATACTTTATTTTTTTATGTACGGTGCTCTCCCCTATTTTTCATAACTATAATTTTACAAATATATATACCTCATCCCTGCCCATCTCGACTACTTTCTCCTCAAGATCCCCGTCTTTGACATGAAACTCGTTAAGCAGCGTTAATAGAGAAACTGTGGATAGGAGTTTCACCTCCAGATCATCCATCACCAGGTATGGGGCTTCTTTCACTCCATTGGATGAGTGGCAGTGCAGTCCGGAATGCATAAGCGACCCAATCGTTGGACTTAAATTTATAATGCTGTCGTGAATCTTTACTAAGCTACCAAGCATTATGTTCGGCTTGAGAATCGTAATGAGATTTCCAACGGGTATGCGGAGAATGTTGAAGAAGAAGTCGACGAAATCTTTGCCGGCTTCTGCGAATAGCACTCGGTTAGTGCTTTTATGTATAAAGAGCTTCAAGCTCACTTTCGATGAAATTTGCAGTGCTGATTGCATTTTCACTGAAAATTTTCGAAAATTTTATGTAGCCGTGTTTTTCTTTTTTTTTTTTGCTGAATATGTGGCTGTGTTGATAAGGTGGAGTTTGGCTCTATATATAGGCAGAACTGGGAGTGGGACAGTACTGAAAAAGTGAGACAGGTATCGAAGCCAGATACCATGACTGACGTTACCAGTAAAATGTACATGGGCCGTTTAGTTCCTTCTCAAAAAGAAAAAGGAAAAGCAGTTTAGTTCGTTTAGCCGTTCAAAGCGGTTCGAAGATGTCCTGTTGGCTGTGGGCAAGATACATGGGCCGTGTAAACAAAAAAAAACAAGAAGTTTAAGGGGTGTTTGGTACATATATTTGAAAACATGTGTTTTGTTGTTTGAAAATATATATGGAAATATGTGTGAGTGAAAAAGTATGTGAAAATACGTGTAATGTTATTTAAAAATTGAAAACATGTATTTAAACATGTCTACCTAACAGCCCCTTAGCTGTTCACAAAAATAGCCCTTTTTTTTTCCCTCTCCCACGTGGCAACAACATCTGGGTGAAACTTAGTTTACAAAAAAAAATAATTTTAACAAATTTAATTCAATTTAAATTGCTTTACTATTATTATTATTATTATTATTGTATTTTATATATAAAACTGAAGTCTCTGGCTTGTAGTTAACATCTCTCTAATTTTACACATTAATAATTTTTTTCCAGTTTTTAAATCTGATTTTTTTTTCTATTAAATATATGCTCTCCTCTCTCTCAAACCAGATACTCTCCTCCCAATAAAACATCTTTCTTATTTTTTTTAGTCAACCTCTCGCCTGTCTCTCAATTTGACAAGCCAGATGAAAAATTGCAACGCAAATGTGATTGTTCGGTCCTTCATCAAAAGATTTTCTGAGATATCCTAGATACGATCAAACTGTTCATAACTCTGCATAGATTTGGTTGCTTCTATACATAATCTTTTTCAGTTCAGGGTGTATTATGTTCCCAAAGAAATTTGACACCCTAGAAAGTCTCAAAAAAAGTAATACTAAATACTAATGGCCCAAATTCAATAGTTCCTTGTTAAGGTTATATCAATTTTATAACCAATAAGTCAAATTAATAAAATTATTATTAATAGCAATAGTAAAATTAATTTTTTTCATTAATCAGTTAAAAAAAATATTTTTTCATTAATAACAATATGTCACTTTAAATATATATATATAGAGAGAGAGAGAGAGAGAGAGAGAGAGAGAGAGAGAGAGAGAGAGAGAGAGAGAGAGAGAGAGAGAGAGAGAGAGAACGCTTCACTACACAAATTTTGTAATCAATTAATTGGAGCTTGCATTATCCTTTAAAAAAATAAATATATAGAAGAAATGGAAAGAGGACAAAAAAATAAAGTTAGGGTCTATTTAGAATCTGTTTATTTTGCTAAAATTGAAAATTTTTTACTGAAAGTACTATAAATAAAGATAAAAGTTAGCTGAAATAGTAAAGTAATACTCATAAATAGTACTAAAAAGTATAATGAAACCCATAAATGATAGCAAAAATAAACTAAATAGTAAAATAAATTAAAATAAATAAGTGTTACCAAACGCACACTTAGTGACTTTGGGTATATATATATTTTTCTAATTTTAGAAACAAACTTTAGATAAATCTAATTTGGTTATTACATGGAGCCGTTTAATACAACAATTTTTAGTATTTAAATAAAACATTAGTACAGATGAATTTTTTCAAATAAAAAAAATAATGTTACTAATTTCTTTTTATTTTCCATGAAAGCTAACCGTCTAACACACGCAAAACACTTATGTCCAGCTTTTTCCTACTCCCAATAAAACATTAGTATTTTAATGTAATTTTATACCACATTGACAAGACCCATTCAATAAAACTAATTTGAAAATAAATTGTGCCGCATTCTATCATTTCAATTAAAGAATGGAGGCAGGTATGTCAAATCTTCTGCAGCCGAGTAAATGGGAGTAGGAAAATACTGAAAAAGTGAGACGGGTATCATAGCCAGATATCATGACTGACGTGACCAGCAAAACGTATCTAAAACAAACTTAGTTTAGTTACTTTAGCTCTTCAAAAAAAAAAAAAAAAAGTTTAGTTCGTTTAGCCGTTCAAAGCGGTTTGAGGATGTCCAGTTGGCTGCGGGCAAGCTACATTGGGCCGTGTAAAAAAAAAAACCAGAAGTTTAATTGAAATGATAGATTTCTTATCACATAAATGAGTGTCAGGAGGCTATAGCTCTAAGAAAGGAGGAGATTTAAGTACTCTCCCTAACAGAATAACCTAAAAACTCTAAAAAAATCTGAATTCGAATCTAATGACTTTTATCCTTTATGTTAAATCACTCATATCGTAAAGTCGATGCGAGCTTTTAGAATTTTGTATTATTATCAACTTATCAATTTTTTTTGGGTTTTATTAGGTAATGTAGCTTCCCATTTATATAATAAAAAGTATTTACATTAGACTTAAAAACACTTCAAAGAAAGGCTTAGAAGACATCTACGACAGACTACAGTTATTTAAAAAAGACTTCAAGTATTTTTTTTTAATATATTTTTTATACGGAATTATTTTTTTCTTCGAAAGACACAAGTTGCAAGACTGTAACCCTGTAAGAGCATTCACATCAGCTCTTAGATAATTATGTATAAATGTGTAAAATACACATTTTGATCATTTTTACACATTTTGGAGCAAAAAACACACTGCATCAGTCTTTGTAAACTCATGTATAATTTTCCACGTGATACAGTACCCGTGTAAATTTACACGGGCACTGTAGCATGTGTATACATTATTTTACTAATTTCCGTTCGCACCAATTTTTCTCTCTCTTCTCTGTGCACAACAACCTCAGCTCCTCATCTTGTTTTCCTCAGATGCACACAAATACATCCACACAAATAAATCAACACAGAAACACACCCACACACAAACAAACCCACACAGACAAACCAATAGAGAGATATGAGTCACCAGTGAAGAAACGATGTGGGTCACCGGAGCTTGGTTCGTGGATCGGCCGGTGAAGAAAGGATCTGGGTCGCCGAGCTTGGTTCATGGATCGGCCGGTGAAGAAAGGATCTGCGTCCCTGAAACTTGGTTCGTGGATCGGCCGGTGAAGAAAGGATCTGCGTCACCGGAGCTTGGTTCGTAGATCGGCCGATGAAGAAAGGATCTGGATCGGCCGGTGAAGAAAGGACCTGGTGAAGAAGTGATCTAGGTTGGTAGTTTTTAGAAAGAAAGGATCTGGGTAGCCGGTGAAGAAAGGATCGGCCGGTGAGGAAAGGATCTGGGTAGCCGGTGAAGAAAGAATCTGGATCGGCCGGTGAAGAAAGGACCGGTGAGGTAGTAATCTGGGTCCGTCGTTTTTGGGAGAGAGAAGGGAGAAAAGAGAGAGAGAGAGAGAGAGAGAGAGGTCTTTCTGTTTTTTTGGCTGAATAGAGAGAGAGGTCTTTCAGTTTTGGAAAAATGAATAAAGAGAGAGAGTGAGAGCGCGTATAGGGATAGGCAGTTGAGCGAAATAATAAAAAAATGAGAAAGGTGATTATTTTATTAAAATATCTTGTAAAATAGAAGAATTGATGTGGGTGTTTTATATAGGTGGTAGTGTAAAATAGAAAAAATAGGTTTTTTCGTGTAAAGTAGACGGAAAATTTAGAAGAACTGATGTGAATGCTCTAAGGCTGTAACCCATAAGGCAAGACTAGAGTTAATTTTTTTTTTTTTTAATTCAAGTAAATAAAAGCAAATGCCATTTTTCCTCATACGGACTACGGAGTCATATCTCTAGAAGAAAAATGATGCTGCTTTAAAAGCCAGCTATTATAAAGTTAAAATTAGCAGAAACACGTACACAGAGAGTTTAGACGAGAGAAGTGTTAGCAAATTGTCAAATACATTGTCAAGCCCGACTTGGGCTTATTTGCCACAAAACAAAACTATAAACCAAATTAGCAGTACTTCATCTAAACTTCCTCTTTCACCGTCGGCAGGAAAACTTGAGTCAAATCTTTCGACAGCAGAGAAACCTTGAGCAGCTTCAAACCCTAATAATAAACCAGATACAGAAGAAAAAATAGTTATTTTACCACTATCTGGAAGAAAAAAAAATCACAATTTCAAATTTCCAATAATTTTATTTCTTTTCCTTCTTTTGAAGATAATAGAAGACGAAAAATAAAGGAGAAAAACTTCATACTTTATTTTTTTATGTACGGTGCTCTTCCCTATTTTTCATAACTATAATTTTACAAATATATATACCTCATCCCTGCCCATCTCGACTACTTTCTCCTCAAGATCCCCGTCTTTGACATGAAACTCGTTAAACAGCGTTAATAGAGAAACTGTGGACAGGAGTTTCACCTCCAGATCATCCATCACCAGGTATGGGGCTTCTTTCACTCCATTGGATGAGTGGCAGTGCAGTCCGGAACGCATGCGCGACCCAATCGATGGAATTAAATTTATAATGCTGTCGTGAATGTTTACTAAGCTACCAAGCATTATGTCCGGTTTGAGAATCGTAATTGTTAGAAATACTGAATGATTGTATTGTATTTCATAAATTAAAGAATATACATCAGTGCCTTAATATAGGAGACCTATGTGTGCGGTACAAGTAAAGTGTAGTACAAGTACAAGTGTGCTATACAAGTAACCTAGTTGGGCCTAAAGCCCATAACATAATATACGTTAACAGCCCCCTTCAAACTCAAGGTGGATGTGAGACCAGTTTGAGGTTGTCAACCAAATCACGAGTGCGTCCCTTAGGAAGTGACTTGGTGAAGATATCTGCAAGTTGATCTTTGGAGAAGACGGAGAAAAGCTTGAGAGCACCATGGACAAGATGATAACAAATAAAATAACAATCAATCTCGATGTGTTTAGTCCGTTCATGGAAGACATCATTGTGAACAATATGAATGGCACTCTAGTTGTCACAATAAAGGGGAGTAGCAGAGGATGTGGACACACCTAAATCCTTAAGAAGCCATCGTAGCCAAAGGAGCTCAGATGTGGTATCAGCAAGGGCACGATATACTGCTTCAGTACTAGAGCGGGCCACAAAGGTTTGTTTCTTACTTCACCAAGAAATCAAAGAAGAACCAAGGAGAAAGCAATAACCTGTAGTGGACCTGCGATCAGTGGGATCTCCTGCCCAATCAGCATCAGAGAATGCACGGAGTACAAGAGGAGACTGAGCTGAGTAGAAAAGGCCATGGAAGAGGGTGCCCTTCAGGTATCGAAGAATGCGCAGAACAGCAGCATAGTGAGTTGATCGTGGAGCAGACAGATACTGGCTCACCTGATGAACAGCATAGGAGATGTCTGGACGAGTAACTGTGAGATAAATTAGGCTGCCAACCAATCGTCTGTAAAGAGAGGGATTAGACAATGGTTTCCCCCCTGAGGGAGTCAGATGCGCATTAAAGTCAACTGGAGTGTTAACAGTCTTGCTATCAGTGAGTCCAGCTCGAGACAAGAGTTCAGAAGCATACTTAGCTTGAGTAAGATAAAGTCCATCTGTAGAATGAGTGATTTCAAGACCCAAGTAGCTGAGATGTCCAAGATCTTTCATCTCAAATTGCTGACTGAGAAAACCCTTGAGTTCTTGAATGCCACTGAGGTCATCACCAGTTATGATCATATCATCCACATACAGGAGAAGTAAAATAGTGCCTTTGTCAGTGCGACGAAGAAATAAGGCAGAATCATAATGACTGGCCATGTAACCCAAATGAGAGATGGTAGAGCTGAATTTGGCAAACCAAGCTCGTGGAGCTTGTTTAAGGCCATAAAGTGCACGTCGAATGTAACAAACCTTGTTTGAGTCAACAGAGAGACCAGGAGGAGGTTGCATATAAACTTCTTCATTTAAATCCCCATTAAGGAATGCATGTTTGACATCCATCTGAAAAAGATCCCATTTACGGGCAGCAGCAACAGCTAAGAGGGCACGGACAGATGAGATACGAGTAACTGGAGCAAAGGTCTCTTCATAATCAATCCCATACTCCTGTGTAAAACCTTTTGCAACAAGACGAGCTTTGTAGTGCTCAATGGACCCATCAGAGCGAGTCTTAATCTTGTAAATCCACTTACAACCAACCACAGATTTCCCGGGAGGGAGTGTCACCAAATCCCAAGTATGATTTTTAGATAATGCATCAAGTTCCTCTTTCATTGCAATCTGCCATAAAGGGTCAGTGGAAGCCTCACGATAGGTGTAAGGCTCATGTAGTGTAGCAAGAGCAGTGTAACAATGATAGTCAAGTAAATGTGCAGGAATAGATCTTACTCGAGTTGAGTGACGAGGTGGAATGTCTTGTGCAAGATCTTCAGGCGGAGCAGGAGCAGGGGACCCAAGCTCAGGGTTGGGGTTGGGTAGCTCGTCTTCAACCTGTTCATCTTCCACCTGTTCATTAAAGGGTGAACTAGGAAAGGGATCAGTGATATCTGGTGGTTGGACAGAGAAGTCTACAAGAGAATCAGGAGCAACTACAGGAGGATCAAGAGCAGCTACAGAAGGAATATGTGCCTCATCTGGAAAAAGATCTAAAACAGAGGAGGAAGATAGGGAGGCACGAAAGTGAGAGAGCTCGACAAAGAGGCGATGTTCCCAAAAGACAACATTGCGGGAAACACGAAGACGATGAGAGACAGGGTCATAACACCGATACCCCTTTTGAGTTTCGCCATAACCAAGAAAACAACAATGCCTTGACCGAGGCTCAAGTTTGTTATGCTCATGTGGCTGAAGAAGAACGAAACAAGCAGAACCAAAGGAGCGAAGGTGGTGATAGTCTGGAGATGACCCAAAAAGGCGCTCATATGGAGTTTGATTTTGGATAACCGGACTCGGAATGCGATTAATAGCATGAACAGCATGAAGAGCAGCTTCGCCCCAAAAAAGAGCAGGAACTTTGGCAGAGAGAAGGAAAGCACGAACAGTGTCAAGAATATGACGAAATTTCCGTTCGGCTCTACCATTTTGCTGAGAGGTACCTGGACAAGTTAGTTGATGAACAGTGCCATAGGAATGCAAAACAGCTTGGAAAGCATATTGAGTATATTCAAGAGCATTATCAGATCGAAAAATTTTAATGCGTTTGGAAAACTGAGTTTCAACCATTTTTGCAAAATTAGAATATACTTGCAATAATTCATAACGATGTTTCATATTAAAAATCCAGCTATAGCGAGAGTAATCATCAACAAAGACAACAAAATATCGAGACCTACCAATACTAGAGACAGAGGAAGGGCCCCAAACATCAGAATGAATAAGGTCAAAGATATCAGTGGATATTGATTCACTAGTATTGAAAGGCAAAGCTGGTTATTTTCCTAATTGGCACGAAACACAATCAAAATTTTTTGTAGATACTGAACCTGACAAACTTCTAGAAGCTAATTGTTGTACCCGAGAGGAAGATGCATGACCAAGTCGAGCATGCCAAAGTGCAAGGGAAGGAATTGAAGAAGCTGTAGCAACTGCAGCAACAGAAACAGGAGCAACAAGTGGAAGACGAAGCTTGTCCACGGGAAACATACGCCCAACTCTGGGACCAGTCCCAAGCTCCCGTCCCGTCCTCGGATCCTGCACAATACACCCAGAATAATCAAAGATAATGCGATAACCCAACTCAGCTAATTGTCCAACAGAAAACAAATTATAAGAAAGGTCAGGAACATTAAAGACTCCAGGAACCGAGAGATTGGAGGTCGCAACGGAACCTATATTATGACCAGACATTGTGGAACCATTTGCTGTGCGAATATTAAGAGGGTGCGGTGCAGGTTTAAGGCCAGAAAATAAGGACGAGTGAGGTGTCATGTGATTGCAACAAGCAGAATCCATAAGCCAAGAGGTAGGAGACATACCAGATAAAGCTGAGAGAGAAGAGGAATAAGATGCATTACCAACCATACGAATGACATTGGCGATGATATTTATAAGGTCATCTCTGGAAATGGTGAAAGTGGATCCAGAAGACTGAGACTTTGCAGAGACGGGAGCCATAGGTTGGACACTCTCAGTGTTAGCAACAGTAGCAGCAGAAATGGAAACAACAGATTTGTTGCGTTGATAGCACGTCTCAATATTATGACTAAAACGTTTGCAAAAATTGCAAAAACGTTTGTTGGATTGTCGGCGACGATTGTTGCAAGAGGAAGAAGACTTGTCCTTATTCTTCATTTTGAAGTAAAATATGCAAAAATAGACTGCAAAAACGAAATCTACGCGAAAAACTGGGTAAGGAGCACCTGGACTACAAAAAGTCAACTCTGCAGAAAAGTCAACGGTCAAAGGTCAACTCCAGTGATGACGTCAGCAAGATGACGTTATCGGATGACGTCAACTAGGGCTGACGTAGATGATGACGTGGCAGAGATGACGTCAGCGATCACGTCAGCAGATGACCCAGCGGCGCGTGAGCGCATGGTCCAATCTTCGCCGAAACTTCTGTCGGCGCGTGAGGGCGCGTGGCACGCCTGATGATGCTGATTCTTCGCCGGTGATGTAGATCGGAGCAAGACGAATCCGATGTCTGCGACGGTGAGATGATCGGAGCAACACAGATGGCGCGTGGAAAAGCGGCCGAATCTTTGACCGGCGCGTGGCGACGCGTGAGAGGTCAGATGATGATGATTCCGGCGGCTGTGTGTAGATCGGTTGAAAATCTACACGTTGATATTTCTTATGTCTTAATCGGAGGTCTGATGTGGAAGACCTGACGGAGGCAGTGATCTTGGTGGCGATGATCGAGCTTTTGACAGTGAAGATTCAACCTTGGCACCTCTGAGGGCACAAAAAAAAAAAAGGTTTACTGACCGAAGAAGTCGAGGCAGCGGAAAACACCAACAAAGACAGGACTGCAAGACACAAGAAGGTTAGAGCAATGGCTCTGATACCATGTTAGAAATACTGAATGATTGTATTGTATTTCATAAATTAAAGAATATACATCAGTGCCTTAATATAGGAGACCTATGTGTGCGGTACAAGTAAAGTGTAGTACAAGTACAAGTGTGCTATACAAGTAACCTAGTTGGGCCTAAAGCCCATAACATAATATACGTTAACAGTAATGAGATTTCCAACGGGTATGCGGAGAATGTTGACGAGGAAGTCGACGAAATCTTTGCCGGCTTCTGCGAATAGCACTCGGTTAGTGCTTTTATGTATAAAAAGAGCTTCAAGCTCACTTTCGATAAAATTGGCAGTGCTGTTTGCATTTTCACTGAGAATTTTCGAAAATTTTATGTAGCTGTGTCTTTCTTTCTTTTTTCTTTTTCTTCTTTTTTTTTTTGTTTGCTGAATATGTGGCTGTGTTGATAAGGTGGAGTTTGGCCCTGTATATAGGCAGAACTGTTTGCAACGTAGATTCGTGTCTAATTTTGCGTCATATATCTAATTTAATCTAAACTTAGAATTTTATGGCAAGTAAGTTAATTTAGTGTAAAAATTAAATTTCAATTAAAATTTATTTTTGTATCACGTGTCTCATCTAATCTATTTTTTTTTTATGCCAAATTAGTTAATTTAGTATAGAAAATAATGAGTCCAATATAATAAACTATAAAAAAACATAATCATATAACTAAAAAAAATTCAAATTAATAATTCATCGATATCTATATATATAATAATTAAATTTCAAATTGAAATTCAAATAGAATCCAATTTTGCGCCATGTGTCTCATCTAATCTAAATTTTAGAATTTTTTGCTAAGTGAGTTAATTTAGTATAAAAATTTAATTTTAATTAAAGTTTAATTTTGCACTACGTGTCTCATCTAATCTAAATTTTTAAATTTTTATACCAAATTAGTTAATTTAGTGTAGAAAACGAGTTTAATATAATAAACCATAAAAAACATAAACATATAACTAAAAAAAATTCGAATTTATAAGTCATCTATATATATATATATATATTAATAGGTAAAGTTTAAGAGAAAATTGAATTAGAATTTGAAATTATAATCCAATTTTGTGCCATGTGTCTAAATTTATGTGGGAACTATACCATAATTATCCACTTAAACTTGTGTCATGTGTTTATTGAAGTTTTTTAATCTTGGTGTCAGGTGAATTAATGAGTACAAAATACTAAGAATCTAATTTTAATAAACTATAATTTTTTTAAAAAAAATCACATATACTCAATAAAAATAATCACATATTTCTTAAAAAATAAATGAAATAATAATCACCACACGTTCTATCTTATTAAAAATTTATAAAAAAAAAAAAAAAAATCATAAGTAGTATTAAATTTAGGTAGGAATTTTAAAAGTGACTAATTATGTTTACTTTAAAAAAATAATTTGACTAATTATCTATATTTTATGATAAAAATTGTGTTTAATTTTAAATGTATCTATGTATATATATATATATATATATATATATGTATAAATGCATGTGTCATGTGAGGACTACACCATGTAACACAAGTCTAAATTTATGCGAGGACTGCATTTAAGTGAGAACTACACCATAATTTCCACTTAAGCATGTGTCATGTGTCTACTTAAGTTTTTTAATCTTTGTGTCAAGTGAGTTAATGAATGCAAAATACTATGAATCTAATATTAATGAACCATAAAATTTAAAAAAAAAATTACAAAAATCACCACATGTTTCTTAAAAAATAAATAAAATAAAAATCATCCCACGTTCTATCCTATTAAAAATTAGAAAAAAAAATGATCATTAGTAATATTAAATTTAGTTAAGAATTTTAATATGTGACTAATTATATTTACTTAAAAAATATAATTTGACTAATGTAATGACCAGATTTGAGTCCTTAGCCCAAATGATGAATGGACTTAGACCCAAGAAGCCCAAAACAATGAATTTGTAGAGAGTGGGTTGGGAAACTGGGTAAAATGAGTTGGACAACAAATAAAGTAGGTTCAAATAACAAGATCAGGAAGATAGATTTATTTAAATTAAAGAAAATAATCATCGGCACAGTCCGAGGAGATCAGTTTATATATATTTTTCACAAGTCTGATTACAAATTTGATTCCTGATTGCTACAGTGTTTTTCTCTTGATTTCGACATTTTTGCACAAAAACTTGTAGATGGCATATTTAGTGATCCAAAAAAGTAAAAGTCTAGTAGTAATGGTATCTTTTGTAGTGTCCCATGTCTGTAGTTTGAAACTCCGCACTATCTACCTGTAGTCAAGGTTTTCAAACTCGGACCGTTAATTGAACCGTAAAAGGGAGAGGTTCAAGATTTTTCAGATCGAATCGAGGTTGAACCAGTATCGAACCGTAATGACGTCATAATTAATGTAATAATTATTTAAATATAAATAAATATATTAAATTAGTATAAATAGAAAAATTAAATATAAAAATCTATCTTTCAAATCTATTTTTTCATATCATAACTTTCTCGGGAAAAAAATAAGAAATATCATATCCTAAGCATAGATATAATATTCCTTTATTTATTAATATGTTGATTAGTTAAACCAGTGATAATAATATTGTAATAATATAAGAATTAGATGGACACTTTGTAATTTCTGTGCGAGGGTTTTGATTTTGGGGAAGAAGGAAAACGTGATCAGCAGGCCGTTGGGGAAAGAGAGAATCATGGGGATAGAGAGAATCCTACGGAGTGAGACTGTGAGAGTGAAAAGAAGACGAAAGGGGAAGAGGGGAGACTAGACACCGGTAAATGGGGGCAAGGTAGGTTGGCTCTGATGTTTAATTGAAAAGAAGGTGATATGATATGTGACTGGCTGTATATTTTTTTTTTGTTTGTTTCTTTTTTGACTGAAGAAGGTAGAAATTGATAAATTAAAAAGAAAAATGCTAACGAGCACCGTATGATGGTTGTTAACACTTCCTTTTTTGTGTTTCACTTATAAAAAAGAAAAAAAGTTATTATAAAAATTGTCAAAACAGATAAAAGAAAATTGCCAAAAACTGAAAAACTACCAGAAGTTTAAAAAGTTACCTAACAAATTATCCAAAAATGTGTTGTTAACGGGCACAGTTAACCCAATCCAATTAAAAAAAAGACAAGAATACAAAAGTATAAGAATAAGTTCCTGAGCCACAACAGGCCTATCCGCCTAGGCTACAGGACAAGAAGCAGGCTAAACACTACCGCGAATACATGACTAAAGGAAATTAATAAAAATTACAAAAGCTGCGGCAGGCCAAGAAAATGACTAAAGCAAAGAATAAAAAATTGAAAAAGCTGCCTTAGTTCAAATCATGTCTTCTTTGTTTCTTGTTTTTTATTTGACATTTAAAGTTTGAATTTGAGCCCGTTTAGTCGCCAACCCTTAATTAATATGTCTTTTAGTTCAAAAAATTTATACTTATCAACCGTCCGCTGTCATCATAGTTTCTTGACTTCTTCAACTCTCACTCTGTTTCTATATATGTTGATCAAGAACACTGATAAAAATTTCTCAGTTTGACTGCATCCATTCCTATGTCATCCAAGTATGTAATTATTTTATCAGGTGATGGGTGAGAGTGTTTTAATGTTATAAGTGGGGATAAGAAAATTTAAATAAAGAAAAAGTTAATCGTTGGAATGGTTTAATAATTATTTTTAAAATTTTTTACTTTACCGATGTTTCTTTAGAGCAAATATTAAATTTTTTTAAAAATAATCTATTAAAAAATGTCTTAAAAAATAATTATTTAAATAATTCAATTAATGAATGTTTTTATAATCAAATTATTTAAATAACTAAAAAATATCAGCTTATTTATAAAACTCTCGATAAAAAAAAAACTAAATAGATAAAAAATTGACTTCAAATTTATTAAAATGTTTAACCTTACAAATGTTTCATTCCAAAAAAATTTGACCATAGGTTCATATTAAAATTCTTTGTTGGTTACACGTGCCCTTACCTTCTATAAAGAAGGTTTGAAACTTATCTCTGCTACATTTTTCTTGCTTATTGTGCTGGTGGCAGCCTTCCATCAAAGCAGCACCAAAAGAGGTCCTCCAAAATATTAGTAGAAGGAAAACCATACAAACGTAGATTTATTGAAGGCAACCACTTGTTGGTAGTTATGACCATACGGTTCAGAATTTTCTGTCTTAATTTAAAAAATACTTGATTTGAATTTAAATTTTTTACCCAAAACAAAAATAAATTGATTAATAACTTGATCCGATTTTTTTACAAGTCAATCCGATTCGGCTTGATCCGAATAACTCGTGACCAAATCTGTTAAAAAAATATTTTAATTACGTTATACTAGTACATAAAGTACAAGTTTTTCAAAAAAAAAAAAAAAAAAGTACATAAAATACAAAATATTAAAACTAATAATTAATGTATTATAAAAAATAATTATTTAATTCATCAAAAGTACCAATAAGACTACCTAGCCTAGCTTCTGTCACTGTGTTTACCTGCCAATTGCCTACAACACGTTACACACAGCACATGGGACAAGAGTCGTCACTCATCAGTCAACCAAGTCAAGACTCAAGACAAGGGACAAGCACTGTGTTAGACGTATAGTGGTAAACAATCCTTTTTCTTTTCTCACTTTTCTATCTTTACTTTCCTTCCACACTTTCTTCTATCTTCCAAGTTTTCCTCTCTACCAAAAATGCACAATCAATCTCAATCTCAATCTACATACTGAGAATCTGAGATAGGTAGAATATTTATGCATTACAATATGATATTGATACTTTGATAGATCTAGAAATTAGTGTCTTTTTTTTAATCTAACACCTATTTAGTATATTTTTATTTAAGTTGAAGGTGCTAAATTGGTAAAGGGATTAATTAGAGCCTAAGTGTATAAACTATTCTCGAAATTAATATTTGTGAGGTTGCATTGGTTTCGTTACTCAAGACAACCATTAAAAATTAATAAAAAATCTCATATAGGATTCAGCTGAATGTTGTGCTATGTTTTTTAATAATAAAGATTGTAATTGATGACGTTGAGAATTGTCACCAATGAGTCGCACTGTACTCGCGAGTCAACGAACCTGCACAACAAGAACGAACGGGAGAAAAACCCTTAGAGAGCACCGGTGTGGTGCCGGCCAAAAGTTCTCCGAAGGTCAAGTTAGAATTCGTCCCTTGAGTTATTTTTTAAAGGCGTTAGAGAGGGTCAATTAATCTTACCTCGATTTGCGTGAAAGTTACTCCTTTTATAGCAGTGGAGAGGTGGCTTTTCTTCTTGACCTCCAGATCTTTCCAATGTGGGACTCTGATACCATTTCCCTTATTGGATCTTAAGGCTTTTCCAGGCAATAGAGATTTCGGGCTATGGGCCCTTACTATGTCTGTCCATGATGGGCCTTTAGGGAGCGTGGGTCCCGCTTTACACAGACCAAACAGTACCTATCCGTCAGGCCCATTAAGATAGGCCCACCAGACTAAATCTTACCATCTTCAGTTGCCCCCTTCACCCCAATGGTCCGTCTGTTCCAAGGATCAATGGGGTGACGATCCTAATGTAGGGGCATGACGGGTACTTTAATGACGGAATGGATCCGTGAAACAGAAGATTTAAAGCAATAGGCGGACACAACCGTCAGAATGTATGACGGTTTCAGATCTTTAACCGTCAGATAGGATGACGGGTATCTTGCAGTTTCAGACGGTTTTATATAGTCGACGGTTACCATCTACTGATGCGAGCAGACAGGTTAGCATTTATTAGCATGCCACGTGTCGATCTCTGACTGGCCGTTGTATAGGATCGAAGCGTCGCTTCGTCTTCCGTGTATCTCCTATATATATGAGGCGTCTCAATCTCTCATTTTCGCATTTCCAAACAGAAAACGTCTGTCAGAGAGAACCGTCAACCTTGCCAGAGAAGTCCGTCGAGCACTGGTAACCACCAATTACCACAACCGTCAGCATTACTCCGTCAGGTGTGGTAAGTATTTACTTTAATTTCATATTCAAGTTACATTTTCGACCAAGCAATATTGTTAGGCTTAATATACCCGTCAATGTTTTTAAACCCGTCAAGTCTTAGGTTTCATCATTAATTGTAGGAAATGTCTAGTGCGTCAAGTAACCAATCGGTGGTTCGTGACGGGACGGAATACGAGAATGTATACCCGTCCGGTCATAAAGACCAAGATAGTCCAGGCGAAGATAGGAGTCCGTCTGCATCCTCTTCGTCCTCAACAAGTGAGGATGTGGAGAAAATTGAGATAGAGGGTCCTGACGGGAATCAAGCACTGGAGTCCGTCGTAGGTGCTGATGGACTAAGGCAGTTCATCATGTTACCAGAGTGGACAGTGCATAGGTTCACATCCGTCATCCGGGAGAGACATTTCAGTACCTTTAGAACAAATTTTCAGATACCAGACTACATCCCGATCCGTCTTCCCTACGTGTCGGAGAGATGTTATTATGACGGAGTAGAAGGTGTTGGAGTGTACGAGCAGGTGTTGAAGGCTGGACTTCGGTTCCCGCTCTCTACACTCCATAGGGAACTCTTGCATTACCTGGGACTGTCCGTCACCCAGATTTCTCCAAACGCCTGGAGGGTCTTCATAGCAATGGAGATTCTTTATGGCGCAATGTCGAATGGAGAAAGGAGACTGACGGTCCGTGAATTTCTTCACTGTTACCGTCCAGATGAGATTGATAGATCAAGGGGGTTGTACCGTTTTGCTAGTCGAAGTCCCTTGTTGAAGGTCATCTTTGAGACCCCAGACTCAAATAGAGACTGGAAGAGTCGCTATTTCTTCCTGGAGGGTGACAGGTGGATGAACCGTCCAGGAGAGACGGAGTACATGCCCGTCGATACAACTTGGGGGATAATAAACCAAGCGCGTATGCACCCGTCTTGCTTGTTCCTTTTTTATACACCCGTCCTCTATTATGTGCGTATTTTGACCGTCTCTCTTTGCAGGTAGAGGGCGCCCGCAGGTTAGCCTCGAGGAATTTAGTTTCCTTGAAAAGGTTTGTAGAAAAGCTAAGCCGGACGAAAGGACCTGGGCCAAGTTAGTGAATCCAAAGACAATACACTGGTATTGTGACGGTCCAGAACCTACCCGTGAGGCCATTGCTTACGACGAAAGAATACACAAACGTGAGTCCGTCTACTTTTACCCTTGAAATTGAAATTTTACTTTTGAGAGAACATCATCATCCGTCCTGTATTGCAGAAATGGACGACGCCAAGAGAAGAGCCATGATAAAATCTCTAGCCGTCGAGCAAAAGAAGACGGGTGAGATCGTTGTTCCCAGTGTGCCGGGGTCATCGGGCAAGAGGAAGCAGCCACCAAAGTCCGACCGTCCACACAAGCAGCCAAAGGTGTCAATGGAGCCCATCGTGGGCTTGATGGCTGAGGGCCCTAAGGCCGTCAACCAAGTTAAACAGGGGGCCGGTAAGGGCCTAATGCATGCTCCACCCGTCAGCGAGGAGAAGCCCCCTCCCCTTCTTCGTGATGATTCGAAGTTCGCTTTGGAAAAGCTTACGTCCATACTTTCTGCAGAGGACTATGAGGATCTGGGGAATCACTCGACGGAGGCGATGGGAGAGACGGGGTTATTTGCCGTCGGACAGGTAACTTTTCATTATCCTTCAGTGTATGTCCGTTCACTTTCTAGTTTCATTTTTAACACTTCTAATTTTCTTTATTTCAGTCCTTGGTTATGATGAAGGGCTTGATGGACCGTTGCCTCAACCGTGAAGCGGCTCTGGAACGGGTACGGTCAAAACTTGGGAAGACGGAAGAAGAGCTTAGCCAGCTGCACAAGTGGAAGTCCACCATGGAGCAGAAATTTGAACTGTCTGAGAATACAAGAAAGGAGCTTGAACAGAAGACGGAAGAAGCTGGGAAGGTCTTGAAGAGCAGAGCGGACGAGGTGAAAGATCTGAAGAAAAAGCTCCGTCATGCAAAGGACGACGCCGTCAGCGAATATCGCAACTCCGAGTCCTTGTTGAAGGAGCTGGGAGGATCGTTCCTTCAAGGCTTTGACGATGCGCTCCGTCAGATAAAAAAGACCTATCCAGATCTGGACGTGTCTATGATAACACTTACTGATCAAGATCAGACTTCTGCCCTGCCCGTCGCCTCCGAAAATACGGAGGACCTCTTTGGGGAAGAAGCAGCTCAGGGTGACGGAGAGTCCGCTCCGCCGAATGAGGTCGCTGTTGCCGACCCCAAGAAAGCAGAGTAACCCATGTAATTGTTTAGGAGGATCCGTCTCCCTTTTATATACAGTTAATTATTTGTAGACGGTTTGTTTAAAGTTTGATTTTGTATTGAACAATGTTTGATTTTAAGTGTTGATTTGCACAAGCTAATCTGTTGATCCGTCCATTTTAAAAGCTGTTGCTGACTTATATAGTCAGGTCGTCCGTCCACCTCGTGGGCGTTCTGGAGCCGTCCGCTTTATTTATGTATGTAATTTTCCCACCGTTTTGGCTGAACCGTCCAATTTATGGACATGTAGAATTATTCACCGTTTTAGATGATCCGTCCACTTAGTGGCTTAAATACCTCGAACTTATGGAAGTATTGAATTACGTAGGTCCGTCCACTTTGTGGAGGCCATACCGTCCAACTTGTGGACTTGTTTAAATACTCATCGTTTTGATGATCCGTCCATTTCGTGGACATGTAGAATTATTTACCGTTTTAGATGATCCGTCCACTTAGTGGCATAAATACCTCGAACTTATGGAAGTATTGAATTACGTAGGTCCGTCCACTTTGTGGAGGCCATACCGTCCAACTTGTGGACTTGTTTAAATACTCACCGTTTTGATGATCCGTCCATTTCGTGGACATGTAGAATTATTTACCGTTTTAGGTTACCCGTCCACATTGTGGCGTATAGACCGTCTACTTTTACGGACGCGTAGAATTATTCACCGTTTTTAGGTGATCCGTCCACTTAGTGACGTATTAACCGTCCACTTTTACGGACATGTAGAATTATTCACCTGTTTAGGTGATCCGTCCACTTAGTGGCGTATTAACCGTCCACTTTGACGGGCATGTAGAATTATTCACCTGTTTAGGTGATCCGTCCACTTAGTGGCGTATTAACCGTCCACTTTGACGGGCATGTAGAATTATTCACCTGTTTAGGTGATCCGTCCACTTAGTGGCGTATTAACCGTCCACTTTTACGGACATGTAGAATTATACACCTGTTTAGGTGATCCGTCCACTTAGTGGCGTATTAACCGTCCACTTTTACGGACATGTAGAATTATACACCTGTTTAGGTGATCCGTCCACTTTGTGGACTTTTAACTAGCATCCGTTCAATTTGAGGACAATTGTAGTGACATCAAAGTAGACAGAAAATCATACTTGTTTCTAATTGCGTAAAGGAAAAGTGCCTGCCCCCTTGGGCTTAAAAAAAGGCACGACTGGATTGTAGCAAAGAAACACATGTTAAAGAAAACTTATAAATAGTTAATAAAAAGCCAAATGGAAAATTGGTTGCCGTTCGCCGTGTTACTATCACTGGTAGTATTTCCTCAAATGCTCCGCATTCCATGGATGTAGTAGCTTCTCCCCCTCTGTAGTCTCCAGGTGGTATGTTCCTTTCCTTTTCCATGCCGTGACTCGGTAAGGTCCTTCCCAGTTGGGGCCGAGCTTTCCCTGTGTAGGGTCTCTAGCTGCGCCCATGACCCTTCTGAGTACCAGGTCTCCCACTTGGAAGTCTCTGTGTCGGACCCTGGAGTTGTAATGTCTGGCCATGCGTTCCTGGTATCTTGCGATCCTTTGCTCCGCGGCCGACCTTACCTCATCTATCAGGTCCAGCTGTAGCCTCATTGATTCGTCGTTCCTGCCTTCATCATGGTTATGAACCCTGTAACTTGTGAGGCCAACTTCTGCGGGGATGACCGCCTCATTCCCGTATGTCAGTCGGAATGGCGTCTCTCCTGTCGGAGTCCTAGCCGTCGTCCTGTACGCCCAAAGTATGCTCGGTAATTCTTCGGGCCATATCCCCTTTGCCCCCTCGAGCCGAGTCTTGATAATCTTTAGCAGGGATCGGTTCGTGACTTCAACCTGGCCATTGGCCTGAGGATGGGCGGGTGATGAGTAGTGGTTTTTTATTCCTAGCTGTGTGCAGAAATCCCTGAAGTGGCCGTTGTCGAACTGCCTCCCGTTGTCCGAGACAAGGACTCTAGGAATACCAAACCTGCATACGATGGACCGCCAGACAAAACTTCTAATGTTCTTTTCTGTGATGGTGGCCAAGGCTTCCGCTTCTACCCATTTTGTGAAGTAGTCAATACCCACTACCAAGAACTTGAGCTGCCTTACCGCCGTTGGGAAAGGCCCCATGATATCCAGTCCCCATTGAGCGAACGGCCATGGAGCCGTCATGGGTGTGAGCTCCTCAGCCGGCTGTCCGATAAAATTGCTGAACCGCTGGCATTTGTCGCAGCTTTTAACGTAAGACTCGGCATCCTTCTGCATGGTCGGCCAGTAGTACCCAGCTCGTACCAGTTTGTGCACTAACGACCGCGACCCAGAATGGTTCCCGCATATCCCTTCGTGTACTTCCCTCATTACGTAGTCTGCCTCTTCAACCCCGAGGCATCTTAGGTAAGGACGGGAGAAACCCCTCTTGTAAAGAATGTCTTTTATCAAGACGAATCTCGCCGCTTGGACTTTTAATTTCCTCGCTGCCTCCTTCTCTTGGGGCAGTAACCCGTCCTTCAAGTATGAAGTTATCTGTGTAGTCCAGTTTCTTTCGGAGCGTATCTCCTGCATATTGTCGGGGTCTATTAGTGGGAAGACTTGAACAAAGGAAAGTACATTACCCGGTGTCGTCACATGTTCTGCTGAAGCGGCTTTGGCTAGGCGATCGGCGAGCTCATTCTCTCCTCTGGGGATTTGGACGACCGTCGCTTTTAGCCCGTTGATTCTCGCCTTCACTTGATCAAGATATCTCTTTAGCCTTTCCCCCTTACATTCATACTCTCCGTTTATTTGATTGGTTACGACCTGCGAGTCGCAATGAACGGCTACACTTTCCGCTCCGGCGGCTTTTGCCAGGTCGAGTCCTGCCGCCACTGCTTCGTACTCTGCTTCATTGTTGGTAATGGGAAAGTCGAGACGGACCATACATTCGATCTTGTCTCCTTCTGGTGACAGCAACACTATGCCGGCCCCTCCAATTCGCCGATTGGAGGACCCGTCGGTGTAGATGCTCCATTTGGGGGGTTCTTCTGCCCCCTTGTCCTCGTCTCGCGTAAACTCTGCTATGAAGTCGGCTACAGCTTGTCCTTTGATGGCTACACGCGGACGGTACTTGATGTCAAACTCACTCAATTCTATTGCCCACAACGTCAGTCGACCCGCGGCTTCGGGATTACTCAGTGCCCTTCGCAAGGGCTTGTCGGTCATTACATTCATGGTATGGGCTTGAAAGTAAGGTTTCAGCTTGCGAGCCGCCGTTATCAATGCGAAAGCGAGTTTCTCCATAGGTTGGTATCTTTCTTCGGCGCCGCGGAGCGCCCGGCTGGCGTAGTATACAGGCTTCTGTGCATTATCCTCTTCTCTAATTAAAGCAGCGCTGACGGCGACAGATGAGACTGCCAAGTAGAGGAAAAGTTCTTCGCCAGGTTGCGATGGACTCAATAGGGGTGGTGAAGATAGGTATGCCTTTAACTCCTCGAACGCTCTCTGACACTCGTCCGTCCACTCGAAGGATTTCTTTAATGTGCGAAAAAAGGGCAGGCACTTGTCCGTGGCTCTCGACACGAATCTATTTAACGCCGCTATCTTGCCGTTAAGGCTTTGTATCTCCTTCACATTTCGCGGGGGTGCCATTTCTAATATGGCTCGGATTTTGTCCGGGTTAGCCTCAATCCCTCTCTGGGATACCATGAAGCCTAGGAATTTGCCTGCCGTTACGCCGAATGCGCATTTTCCCGGATTGAGTTTCATGTTGTAGGATCGTAGCGTACCGAACGTTTCCTTAAGATCTTCGAGGTGGTCTTCCTCCTTCCGGCTCTTCACAAGCATGTCGTCGACATAGACTTGAACATTCCTCCCGATCTGCTGCGCGAACATCTTGTTCATTAGCCTTTGGTATGTTGCCCCCGCATTCTTCAGGCCGAATGGCATTACTTTGTAGCAGAATAGTCCTTGGCTGGTTACGAACGAAGTCTTTTCCTGATCGGCCTCGTGCATGCGGATCTGATTGTAACCCGAGAAAGCGTCCATGAAGCTTAGTAACTGGTGTTGAGCCGTCGAGTCTACTAGGACGTCGACTCTTGGAAGGGGATAGCTATCTTTAGGGCACGCTTTGTTAAGATCGGTGAAATCCACGCACATGCGCCACTTGCCGCTCGCTTTCTTTACCATTACCACATTCGCCAGCCAATCGGGATAGTAGACTTCCCTGATGAGGCTTGCCTCTTGGAGTTTGCGGACCTCCTCCGCTATTGCTTGGTCCCGTTCCGTTGCGAACACTCTCTTCTTTTGTCGGACGGGTGGAAACGAGGGTAATACATTCAATTTGTGTACCATGACGGAGGGATCGATTCCCGGCATATCGTCATGGCTCCAGGCGAACACATCCTTATTGCTCCTCAGGAAAGCTACTAGCTCTTGACGGATTCCGGGTTTGGCAAGCGTTCCGATCTTGGTTGTTCTGTCCGGATTGGAACTGTCAAGAGTTATCTCCTCCAGCTTCTCTGTCGGTTCCGCCACCGTTCGGTGCTCTTCTATGTTCAAGGCCTGGATTTGGTCTTGCATCTCCATCATAGCGACGTAGCATTCTCGTGCGGCAACTTGGCTTCCGCGTAGCTCTCCTACCCCATACTCCGTTGGGAACCTGACCATTAGGGCGTAAGTTGATGTTGATGCCTTCCACGTGTTGAGCGTAGGTCGTCCAAGAATGGCATTGTAGGCGGACGAGCAATCGACCACCAAGAATGTCACGTTCCTGGTGATTTGTTGGGGGTAATCTCCTACTGTCACCCGTAACGTTACTGAGCCCAGAGGGAATACCTTACTCCCTCCAAAACCAACGAGCGGGGCGTCTGTCGGTATTAGCAGGTCCCTATCAATCCTCATCTGCTGGAATGCCGGATAGTACAATATGTCGGCCGAACTGCCGTTGTCGATCAACACTCGGTGGACGTTGTAGTCTCCCGTCCGCACGCTGACGACGAGGGCATCGTCGTGTGGATGGTGTAGGCGCCGTGCATCCTCTTCCGTGAACCCAACAATAGGTTCTTCTCCGTTTGCTATCCTTGGCAGTCTGCTCGTCAACTGGACATTCTGTACCGTCCGAAGGTATGTTTTGCGAGCCTTCTTTGACGATCCGGCCGCAGCAGTCCCTCCGACTATCATTCTTATGTCTCCAATTGGGGGTCTTGGTCGCTCGTTTTCTCGACGGAGGTGTTGTTCCTGTGGGGGTTGATCCGTTCTCCCCTTGTTGACGAACTTCTGCAGCTTCCCTTGTCGGATAAGTGCTTCGATTTGCTGCTTCAAGTCGTAGCAATCGGCCGTGTCGTGGCCGTGGTCACGATGAAAGCGGCAATATTTGTCTCTAGGCCTTTTGCTGGGGTCACTCTTCAGCTTTCCTGGGAACGTCAGGGACCCTTCGTCCTTAATCTGCATTAGGACTTGGTCAATCGGCGCGTTTAGAGGGGTGAAACTCGCGAACCTTCCGCCCATGGGTTTTGGACGTCTGTCCTCCCTTCGGTCTCCCATCCTTCCTTTCTTCCGCCCCTGGTCTTGTCGAGAATCCTCCTGTCGGTCTCTTTTCTTGGGCCTATCTTCTCGCGATAATAGTGCGTCTTCAGCGTTCATATATTTGGTGGCCCTGTAAAGGACCTCCGACATGGTCTTGGGGTCGTTTTTGTATAGGGAGAACAAAAACTTACCCCCCTTTAGTCCGTTTGTGAATGCTGCTACCAATATCTTGTCGTCGGCTTCGTCGATCGAGAGTGCTTCTTTGTTGAAGCGTGATATGTAGGCCCTTAACGTCTCCTCTTCCCGTTGCTTGATATTCATCAAACAAGCCGTGGATTTCTTGTACCGATGTCCTCCGATGAAATGCGTAGTAAATTGAGCGCTTAGCTCCTTGAAGGTGCTGATGGAGTTGGGCGCTATCCGGCTGAACCAAATCCTTGCTGCGCCCTTCAGGGTTGTAGGAAAGGCCCTGCACATAATCGCGTCTGCCACTCCCTGAAGGTGCATCAGGGTCTTGAAGGTCTCTAGGTGATCTAGAGGGTCCTTGACTCCGTCGTAACTATCCATACTTGGCATACGGAACTTATTTGGCAGGGGGAAGGAGTTAACAGCTGCTGTGAATGGTGAGTCAGTCCGGTTGACAAGGTCGTCAAGATCACTTGACACTCGCCCCTTGAGAGCGCTCATCATCACATCCATCTGCTCCTTCATCGCCTGCATCTCCGCGATGATGGATTGTGGGGCAGTGTCCGTCGGGGAAGGGATGCTTATGTCCCGTCTTACTGGTTTGCTCGGGGCGTTACTCCCCTGTGGTCCGTCCTGATTTCTCCTTTCGGCGCTGTTTCCCTCTTGATCCGCTCCTTGGTTACTGACCGCGGCATTCTTTTGGTTCAGCTGCTCTTGTAGGTCGTGGTTTTGCTTGGTGAGGCGCTCTACGGCTGCGGCGAGCGTCCTGACCTGTCTCTCAAGGGCCGTCGTAGGGGCTTCTTCCTGAACGTCATTCGTGGTTGCCATTGAGCGAGTGAGTACCATGGAACTCTTTTGTCTGGGAATCTACGAAGTACTATACGTCTCTCGTTCTTTCCCACAGACGGCGCCAACTGATGACGTTGAGAATTGTCACCAATGAGTCGCACTGTACTCGCGAGTCAACGAACCTGCACAACAAGAACGAACGGGAGAAAAACCCTTAGAGAGCACCGGTGTGGTGCCGGCCAAAAGTTCTCCGAAGGTCAAGTTAGAATTCGTCCCTTGAGTTATTTTTTAAAGGCGTTAGAGAGGGTCAATTAATCTTACCTTGATTTGCGTGAAAGTTACTCCTTTTATAGCAGTGGAGAGGTGGCTTTTCTTCTTGACCTCCAGATCTTTCCAATGTGGGACTCTGATACCATTTCCCTTATTGGATCTTAAGGCTTTTCCAGGCAATAGAGATTTCGGGCTATGGGCCCTTACTATGTCTGTCCATGATGGGCCTTTAGGGAGCGTGGGTCCCGCTTTACACAGACCAAACAGTACCTATCCGTCAGGCCCATTAAGATAGGCCCACCAGACTAAATCTTACCATCTTCAGTAATACTGTGTGGCATTATTTTTCATTGTAATTTTTTTTAATGATTAAGAATTTGATTATTATGAAAGTGATCGTGGTGTCAAAACAAAAAAGTCTCAGTTGGACTTATATTTAGAAGGGCCTAAACTTAACAAAAAACAAAATTCAAAGTTAGAAGTTCTCTCTTGGTGGAAAGAGCATTATAATCGGTTTTTAGATCTCTCTTTAATAGCACGGGATCTTATGAGCATTCCGATAATTACTGTTGCTTCTGAATCAAGTTTTAGCACGGAGAAAAAAATGTTTACTCCATATCGATTACGTCTTTTACCAAGACATGGTAATATGGGTCAAAATTTTTAACCTGACCTGAAAAATATCTAACTTGAACTCAATTTTTTTGATATGAAGTAAAAACAAGTTGACCCGTAATCCAACTCGATTGTTTTTTTGGTCAACTCGACCCGATTAAAATAACCCGTGACCCGGTATGTTAAAAAAATCTACTAAACTTTTTTTTTAACTCTGACGTGATACTATGGGTCTGTTTGGATTGAATTTATTGTTGCTGAAACTGAAAACTAAAAACACTGTAGCAAAATAATTTTAAATGTGTAAATAGTACCGTGGGACCAATTTTTAATATTTTTTAATGAATAAAGTGGTTGTGGGTTCCATAAACAGTACTGCTACAGTATTACTACAGTACTGTTACAGTACCACTACAGTGTTATTTGTCTCCCTCTTCTGCAAAACGCGTGAAATGTAAAAAAAAAAAAAAAAAAAAAAAAAAAAAAAAAAAAAAAAAAAAAACGCAGACGCCAGACGCAGTTTCAGCCAAATCCAAACGGCATTATGTGCATAAAACACGAAATTACAAATCTAATAATAATAGAGGATTCTAGCATTTTACCCCTAATTTTTAAAAAAAATTAGCAATATGCCCCTATTTGCAAACTGTAAGGACACAAATTTTGTAACGAACCGTAATAGTGTTGGGTTCGCACGTGAAATGGCCCAAACAATATCATTTGTAGAGCGTGGGTTTGAAAGGTTAGGCCTTGGTCACCAGGCGATGGGTTTTCCGTGGTGTTCATACATGATTAAGTTTTCTTCACCCCTAGAGTCTTTCTCTTGGAGGTGGGCTGGGAGGCTCTTGTTTTTGGCCATTTTTCCCAGCCCCCTTTCTAGATTACTTATTTTTCCTTTTATACTAGCCTGCGTTCACTGTCCTTCGTCCACGTATAGGGTCAACCTTTCCAAGACAGATACTTGTCCCATTAGCCCATACCCAAAGTCGTTGGGGGTGGTTGTAAAAGCCGAAAAATACGACTCTGTCAGGTGCAGAGTATTGAATGACAGTAAGGGTAGCTTTCCCTGGATATTTTAGATTTTCTTTCAAGTTTAGTCCTATACCGTTTGTGCCCCTCTTTTCGGTGGGACTTTGGGTCTGCCGAGGACTGAACTGTCCTCGGCGGTATCCCAAGGCTATCTTGTGCTTTATATTTGTCAAGTTTGGGCCATAACCCTCCTCGGCTTGGGCCTTTGGACTCCCTACGGGTAAATGGGCCTGGGTCATAAATTATCTGGGCCCCACACAAACTATATAGGAGCGTGCCCCTGTTTCGATACTCGGTTATCCTAAAATCGAGTTCAATTAAATACTCGATTTGTAGAAAATCGAGTTATGCCCGATCAAACTTAAAAAATATATAAAAAAAAAAAAAAAAATTTCCATGGAACTCGAGTTTCAGGAAATCGAGTTCCATGCAAAAAAAATTTTTATAAGTGTGATTGCCCTATATTCAAGGAGCCCTATAGTGGCGTTTTTAAGCCCTATAGTGACGTTTTAAAACCTTATAGCGGCGTTTTCCTGCAAAAATTTTTTATAAGTCCCCATACCAAGTTCAAGGGGTCCTATAGTGGCGTTTTTAAGCCCTATAGTAACGTTTTAAAGCCCTATAGTAACGTTTTAAAGCCCTATAGTGGCGTTTTGGAACTCGATTTCCCTAAAATCGAGTTCCATGCTTTTTTTTTTTTTTTTTTTAGTTTTATTCGGCATAACTCGATTTTCTTCGAATCGAGTATTTCATTGAAACTCGATTTTAAGGTAATTGAATATGGAAATAAGAACATATCCCTGTATAGTTTCGAAATAGGGACATATTGCTAAATTTTTTAAAAATTAAAAGCAAAAGGCTAGAATCTCCAATAAAAATATACTCAATGTTTATCACAACCATCAGTGTTACTGTGCTTAACAGTAGACAAGACAACTCACTACAAAAGGGACAAGGGTCCAGGGCCAACCGGCCTAGGCTGTCACAACGATTAAAAAAAAAAAAAAAAAAGTCTCATTCAATGCTTGCTAGCTGTAGTCCATCACTCGGCCAAAGCACAAAATGCACCAACACAATACAATTATACAAACAAACCTGAAATGTGAAACCTGAAAGTTGAGTTCCTCACTAATTTTTAATTAATTAAACAACAATTTCTTCTTAACCAAGTTTTAGTATTGAAAAAAAAATTCTTACATATGCATGCATGAGTTACATTTAAAAAAAAAAAAATTGACTAATTATTTTTATTTTTATAATAAAAATTTTGTTTAAATTTAAATGTATTCATGCGTTTATATAGAGTTACATTCTAGTTATATATAAAATTTAAAAAATTTATAATTATTTTATCATTAAAAAATATGTGATCACCCTTATAGGGTCACGTTTTTCAGGTCAAGTCCAAGATGCATGAGACCTTAGACCAGTGAGTCCGATACAATAAATTTATAGAGAGTGGGCCAAAGAACTAGGTTTTAGTGTATGGACAACGGTAATCACGGTGTTCTTCATGGACCGAGTTTACCAGAGAGGATTGGTCCTCGGCGCGATCCGGGGAGTTTTTTCTGGTGCCTCTGGTGTGATGGGGGGTCTCAGCCCCCATCTTTCTATCTCCTTGTCGTCCCTTTTTATAATAGTTTCCTCTCTTCTGAATGGGGTTCCTTGGGTAGGTACTTGTCCCATTAGCCCTTCCCTTCAGTTGTTGGGAGTGGTTGTAAAGGCAGAAAAGTATGGCTATGTCAAGCACAAAGCACTGAGTGCAGTCATGACAGCTTTTCCCTCTAACATTTCCATTTTCCCCGCTGTCCTTTTTTACTTTAGTACTTTTCCTGTTCCGTGGAAAGATTTGGAGTGCCGCTACCAGTGGCAAGTTGTCTCCTTTATCCTCGGCTACATCCATGCCGAGGAGGATTCTCCACATGGCCGAGGAGGAGTTTTTCCTCCCCATGGTTGAGGAAGGGTTTCTCCTTGGGTTAGGCCCTTGGCCCAACGTAGAAATTGACATGGACCTACTGGTCTTTTACCCCCCACAATAGCCCATTAAAATCCTGCTGTCTGGCTCCTCGGACGGAGAGGAGGGTTTTGGTGTCATCGGGCCTCTGTCACGACTTGCCAAGCCTTGTCCTCCATTAATGCCAGAGCCTCTTCACTTACCTGAGGCGCGTTCTTAACTGTGAGACATTCTTTTAGTCTATCTAAGCCGCGTTTCTGTCATTTCGGTACACGAGGCGCGCTTATTTTATAGTATTTTCAGTTTTCAATTTCAGCAATAATAACCTTTATCCAAACGACCCAATATATATATCTTGTATGCCTATTCTTTTTTATTATTCCTTTTATTTTATTTACGCAAACCTCATGTGGTGGAAGGAACTGTTGAGTTTAGGGCATTAGTATTTAGTATTAGTATTTAGTGTTACTTTTGTTGAGATTTTCTAGGGTGTCAAACTTCTTTGGGAACATAACACACCTTAAACTAAAAAAGATTATATAGAGCATTAGTATTGGAAAATGCTAATGTTTTATGTCACAATAAAGTGTTTTATGATTCTTTATATAGCGATAAAGAATAAGTTTTGATTCAACAATAAAGTGTTAGAACAAGAATTTCATGGAGGTTAGAACGAAAACAGTGTTAAAAACACATCCCCACACCAAAGTTATTGACCTTCACCATTTAGGAACCAGTGAAATTAACTAATGTGGGGAATTTCTAAAAGTAGAATTTGATTTATCTTTGCAATCAATAATTTGAATTTTAACTTCCTTCTGGTAAGTTGTAAGATTGTTCCAAAAAGTTGAATCTTGAATTTTTGTTATATTGTTAATAAGTAACCTTATAAATCCGAGTTTGATATTTCCTAATGTTATTCGCATTTTTTAATCTTAAGTGGTGCTCCTCTATGCTTTTGAATGAAAGAAGGGAGGAAATAGTATATATTCTTGAAAGTTGAGTTATGCTATATTTGTTAACAGTCTTTTGAATAATGGAAGCCCTGAATGAATTTTATTGCTGTTTTCTTGATATTTTCGTAAGTTCTGTTTCCTGCCAGTGCTCTATTCATTTGCAAGTCGTGGAACGGAGCCCCGAATCATCCTCAACTGAAGCTAAGCAACCGAATGTTGAAATAGCTGCAAGTGGAAAGCTAAATCTTCTTGGCAGGATGCTTGAGGAGATTAATAAACAGTCTTTAAAAGCACTTATTCTCTATGAGGTAAGTACGCAAAATACTGACCAAGTTTTGTTCCTCTCTTCTTTGTTCTTCTCCTTTGCTCTATAAGTAACTCTCATCTTCTTACTTGTAGTTTGTACTATGTTATTGATTCATTCTTGATGACTTTTGTTTATCAACATGCTGTCATTTTGCCTGAAGATGTCGAGTGTTCATTTCATCTGCCAAAATCTGAAATGATCAATTCTTTGCTTGAGGAATTCTATTTCAAACAGAATTTTGAGTTTTCCATGATTTTCAATGACCAGGGTAAAAATATAATGATAATCAGTGCTTATTAATAATGGCTAGTTGAGAACTTGAGGACAATCTGTGCTTTCACAATTGAATATTTTCAAAGCGTCAGATAGAGAATTTGGGCATAGATTTGTTGTGCATTGGTTACTAGTGCTTGGCATGGTGGTGGTTTGGGGCTTTGGTGCGACCAGTTGGTAGGCTTAACTGTTTTGGGTTTGTTTTGCAATGAGAGTTGCTTAGAACATTTGTAAGTGTTTAAGCACCTCTGCAGGAACACTAAGTTCCAATGAACAGCACACAAAGGCTTAAAAACACTAATTCTCAAAAATTGATTGCAAAAATGAGAGTACAATAGTACTTATTCAATCTGTCCTACATGTCAAACTAACATTGGTTACATCTATACGAGTAACTAATTCATTAACAAGACTAACTAAGATAAGATAGACTGCCATATAACCAAATTAAACTCTTCTGTTTATCCATTTAAAGTCTTCTAGATCAGACTCCTGGAAGGTCATTGTGTATTTCACTAATTCTAAATGTTTCTTCCAACTGTCCACAGCCCATGGAACAGAACATCCAGGATTGAGTTTTTCTTGAGTTAATTCAATTCCAAAATTTCCATAATGCTATCCTTTTAATGATCAAATACCACAATTTAAGAAGTTGGCATTTGCCTGGCATGAACTTTTAGACGAATCACAGTAGATATTATGTAGACTCTGATGAATCAGTTTTAGTAATATGATTTCAAATATTTGGGCTGGACAATAATTGTTGAATTAGAAATAGGCTTAATAATGAATCCCCTCTAATTATCTTTCATTTTACTGCATTTGATTTGATGATTTTTTCTCTTGTTAGCAAGTAAAGTACTTATATCAATATACAATGATACGAAGGAGAACAATGGAATATATTAGCTATATGCCTAAAATTCTCCATAGAGATGAAAAATACAAGGAATCTAAAAAATAATGCATTTTGGATGGTCTACTCCTATCCAAGGATGTCCAACAAGACCCAACAAACTAGGAATAAATTCTCTTTTCTCTGTGTTCGGTGTTTGTATGGGATTTGGTCCTTTGGGACAATGTCCAGCATATATTTCCTACTGTTATCTAAACATTTTTTATTAACAGGAAATTGGTTGCTCTGGAAGTTGTATTGGAGGAATTTTGGATGACTTCCTGCTTCAAAAAATTGGTTCAGATTCTTATGATCATGTTGGAAGGGATGTTATTCCTGCTAAGAGGGTAGCTGCTTTGAATAAGTTCAACGCGGAGCATAAGAAGTTCGTTTTTTTATTAGAAAAACATGCTTGTCTTTCGGTCATAAGATTATTTTCAGTTAATACTGTACTCATATATAATAGTGACTGGACCCCTATGAAAAGTTTAAAAGCTCTGGAAAGGGATAAAACCTGACTCACAGCCTGAGCAGATAAAAATATTTTGTTTATATTCGCCTTTTATCGAGGAAGAAAATATTTTATGCTTTGCAAGGGAAAAAAAAATTTGAAAGCTTATAGAAGGTGAGCTGGGTTACTTGTCATAATTTGCTCATGCGGGGGGCAGATAATTTATTTCTTACTTTGAGTGAGCTCAATCGTGACAATACTCCAGTCTCCAGTGCAAGTACTATGTCAGAAAAATCACCTATGAAAGATATAGAGCAACTTCTTCAGAATCGTGAAGGCACAGGCACAATTAACTTGTCTGTAATTTTGAAAGTTCAAGTAAAAGGATCTTACTACATGAGTTCTCAAATGCCTATTAAGCTGCTTGAAATTTCACAAGAAGATTATGCAGAACTGTGTAATTATTGGAATAAATTGTTGAGGGGAAAACATAATACCGAAGTTGTCACTGAAAAAGTTATAAAGAAATGCAAGGTTGATAAAGGTAGTTCTGTGCCATTTGAACAGGTATGGTGTATTCCAGTGTCAATATGTATTATAATCACTTGGCTGATATTATATGGCATTATGTAATTATCTGTTGGCATTATAGCACTCTTATTTGACTGGTAATGTGATGTCATTTTGCCTGTGTTTTTTGTTCATATTCTGCATCAATAATATCTATTGAAAATTGAAAATATAGATTTTCCTTGGCCATCCAAATCTTATTAATTAATTTGTGTGTGTGCAGGTGTTCCAAGATGAATGCACACCAATCTCCACAGCTGCCCAATTGCAAGTTAGGTATTCACCGGCTAATAAGATGCGGAATGTGGCTGCTTCAGTATCCCATCGGGATGAAGTTGTGGCAGCAACAATAGAGCCTGTGATGCAAATACAGCAGTTATCAGCTGCAGGTTCACATTCTGGTAGCAATGCTAATTTATGTTCAGCTGGTGGCATCGAACATCAACTAAGCTCTGGAGGCCATACATCCAACCAACTTGCTCAGACTCCTACACACAGGACTATGAGCTCGCATCCAGACCTGCTCTATATTGAGCTGCAAATAATTCATAAAGAAATAGAGGAGGAACTAAAAAATCATAAAGAAGTGGTCAGTTTCCAATTCACTGAGTTGCTTGCTTAGTTATAATTAGCTAATAAATTTAATTTCCCTCTTTGTTCCTTGGGGCAGAAGGAGCAGCTATTGTTTGAATTTGGAAAAGAACTTGAAAAAATGCGAACCCAATATGTTAACAAAGCTCAGGAGCTGCACTGAGTTTGAGCTGAAGCTCAATGAACTGTATACAATTTTTTGAGGAGTACAATGTAGGCCTAGACAGGCATGGGCAGGTACCATCAGGAGTGCAGCAAGATCTGTTCCTTTTGAATTGTAAGTGTTCTATTCACATAGATTCATGCTCTGATGTTTAAGGTTTCACTTCATTCACATGGATTGTGTCATGAACTCAAGATGGGTTGACTTCTGGCAATACAAAGCTGATCTCTATTATATGTGTACCAAGTTCTGGTGGAGGCTAATTTTGGACATTTATTATTTTTAACGTAGATTGTTCTAATAATTAATTATTATTTGGAAATAATGGAAGATGCTGGAATGTTTTATTAAATCAAAGAGATATCTATTTTTATAAACAATATCTCATTGAGTTCAAAGCAAGTTAGTCAGTCTTAGAAACCAACCATAACTCATTTATACTGAGATTGTTGGCATATGTTAGTCAAGCGAGGAATGGCAGGATTTTGCTCAATATAAATGCCCTATCAAGGTTGATGGCACCTCATTTATTTTCACTTATAGTAGATTATTAAATATATTAAACGAAACTGAATGCTTCACTGTTCAAGGATTTTATTTCACTTTATCCAAAAAATATAACAATATTTTTTTTAAAAAAAATCTTTTTGGCTCATACATCCAGAGCTATTCTATGTTAAAAAATAATGTTTCCGTGTGTCTACTAATTTAAGCATACTTTTAAAGATGGGAATATTTAAAGTTTGGTTCTATATTAAACTCAAGTTTGTGTCATCTTAGCATCGTTTAGCCTAGAATATATGATATTGATAGGTAGTGACATACATATGGGAGAACTATTCCAATATGCTACATGCATATACACACTGCCCTAGCACTGGTAAATGTGACCATCTTTGGCCTTTTTATGATGAAATAAAGTTTAATATAGAAATTTGTATGATTTGATATAGAAACTTTAATATAGAAACTTGACTTTATTATGTTTTCCCTTCAACAGTTTATTCCAAGAATTACAGGTTCTGCATGATCTTCTTGTGAAATTTCAAGCAGCTCAATAGGCATTTGAGACAGACAAGTTAATTGTGCCTGTGCCTACACGATTCTGAAGAAGTTGCTCTATATCCCGAAGATAATCTTATGACTGAAAGACAAGCATGTTTTTCTAATAAAAAAACGAACTTCTTATGCTCCGCGTTGAACTTATTCAAAGCAGCTACCCTCTTAGCAGGAATAACATCCCTTCCAACATGCTCATAAGAATCTGAACCAAATTTTTGAAGCAGGAAGTCATCCAAAATTCCTCCAATACAACTTCCAGAGCAACCATTTTCCTGTTAATAAAAAATGTTTAGATAACAGTAGGACATATATGTTGGACATTGTCCAAAAGGATCAAATCCCATACAAACACCGAACGCACAGAAAAGAGAATATATTCCTAGTTTGTTGGGTCTTGTTGGACATCCTTGGATGGGAGTAGACCTTCCAAAATGCGTTATTTTTTAGATTACTTGTATTTTTTTTCTCTCTTTGGAGAATTTTAAGCATATCTCTAGTATATTTCATTGTTCTCCTTCGTATCATTGTATATTGATATAAGTACTTTACTTGTTAACAAGAGAAAAAATCATCAAATCAAATGCGATAAAACTGGGAATATTGGTGTTTTTACACGAAAACTTGTATATAGCATATTCAGAAGTTCAGGAAACAAATGTAAAAATCTTTTGCGTGAAAAAAGAAATTTGGATCTTGCTAGCCAAAAATTTTGACCGGAATACAATGTGGTGTTTTTGCACGAAAACTTATAGGTTGCATATTATAATGGTCCTATAGGTCAAGAATTTTGACCGAAATAAAATTTCACGACAATTTTTAGATAGCATATTTAGAGGTCCAAGAAATAAATAGAAAAATCTATTGCAAGAAAATGCCCCTAGCTCTTAGTGGCCAAGAATTTTGACTGGAATACAATTTTAGCATTTTTGCACGAAAACTTTTAGATAGCATATTTAAAGGTTCAAGAAACAGTTGGAAAAATCTTTTGCCAAAAAAAAAATGATTAAATTTTGTTTGGAAATGCCTCTTGTGGTCCTGTTGGCCAAGAATTTTGACTTGAATACAATTTCGGTGTTTTTGCATGAAAATTTGTAGATAGCATATATGGTGGTATGAGAAACAAATGGAAAAATCATTTGCAAGGAAAAAAAAAACTTTTAAACTTTGTTTGAAAATGCTCCTAGGTCCTACTTGCCAAGAATTTTGACCGGAGTACAATTTCGGCATTTTTGCACGAAAACTTGTAGGGGGTGTATTTAGAGGTTCGAGAAAAAAAAAAGAAAAGAAAAAGAAAGAACTTGATCAAATTTTGTTTTAAAATACCTCTGGGTTCTACTAGCCAAGAACTTTGACTGGAATACAATGTCAGTGTTTTTACAAGAAAACTTGTATATAGCATATTCAGAGGTTCAGGAAACAAATGTAAAAATCTTTTGTAAGAAAAAAGAAATTCGGTAAAATTTTATTTGAAAATGCCCTCGGGTCTGACTGGTCAAAAATTTTGATCGAAATACAATGTCGGGATTTTTGCACAAAAACTTATAGAAACCATATTTAGAGGTCCCTGAAACAAATGGAAAAATCTTTTGCAAGGCAAAAGGAAAAAGAAAAAAAAAACACTATTAAGATTTGTTCGAAAATGCCCCTAGGTCCTATTGGCCAAGAATTTTGACCGGAATACAATTTCAGCATATTTGCACAAAAAGTTTTATGTAGCTTATTCAAAAGTCCAAGAAACAGTTGGAAAAATCTTTAGCAAGACAAATAAAAAACTTGATTAAAATTTGTTTGAAAATGCACCTAGGTCCTACAGGTTGAGAATTTTGATCAGAATACAATTTTAGCGTTTTTGCACAAGAAGTTGTAGATAGCATATTTATAGGTCCAAGAAATAAATGGAAATATCTTTTGTAAGCGGGAAAAAAAAATTGTTAAATTTTGTTCGAAAATGCCCCTAGGTCTTACTTGCCAAAAATCTTGACCGGAAAACAGTGTTGGCGTTTTTGCACGAAAATTTGTAGATAGCATATTTAGAGGTCCAAGAAACAAATGGAAAAATTTTTTGTAAGGAAAAAAAAAAAAATGTTAAATTTTGTTCGAAAATGCCCTTAGGTCCTACTAGCCAAGAATTTTGACCGAAATACAATTTTGGTGTTTTTGCACGAAAACTTGTAGATAGTATATTTAGTGGTCCAAGAAACAAATGGAAAAATCTTTTGCAAGAAAAAAAAATTGTTAAATTTTGTTCAAAAATGCCCCTAGGTCCTATGAGCCAAGAATTTTGACCGGAATACAATTTTGGTGTTTTTGCACGAAAACTTGTAGATAGAATATTTAGTGGTTCAAGAAAGAAATGGAAAAATCTTTTGCTAGAAAAAAAAATTGTTAAATTTTGTTCAAAAATGCCCCTAGGTCCTACTAGCCAAGAATTTTTTTTAGGAATACAATGTCAGCATTTTTGCACGAAAACTTGTATATAGTGATCCGAGAAACGAATGGAAAAATATTTTGCAGGAAGAAAAGAACTCAATTAAATATTGTTCGAAAATGCCCCTAGGTTCAATGGCCAAGAATTTTGACTAGAACACAATGTCTGCTGTTTTGCACGAAAACTTGTAAATAGCATATATAGAGGTTTGAGAAACAAATGGAAAAATATTTTGCAAGAAAAAAAAAAAATCGGTCAAATTTTGTTCGAAAATGCCTCTAGGTCTTGCTGGCCAAGAATTTTGATCGGAATACAATGTCGGCGTTTTCGCACGAAAACTTATAGAAACCATATTTAGAGGTCCCAAAAACAAATGGAAAAATATTTTACAAATAAAAAAAATCGATTAAAATTTGATAAAAAATGCCCCGTGGTCATGCAGGCCAAGAATTTTGATCGAAATAGTACTATTTTGGCGTTTTTGCACAAAAAATTTTAGATGGCATATTTAGAGATCCAAAAAAGTGAAAACCTAGCAATAATGATATCTTTTGTGGTGTCCCATGTCTATAGTTTAAAACTCCGCACCATCTACCTATCACAAAAAAATCTTTCTTTCTTAATTTCTTCACTTTACAGTTCTCAATCTTTATCTGAGTCTAGTGAGGATCAATCTTCCTCCACCAGCATCACAATTTATCACCACCTCTTTGGTCTCACATTCTCTATTAGCAGTTATTGATAAGCAAATTTTCGATCTCTCTCAACTAGGAACGCCACCTACAAACCATATCTATTGTTGCATTCTGCTGTCGTTCGACCATAATTTTTTTCATTCAAAACATGAGTTTGTTTCTTCTACTCAAACTTTTTTTCTTTTTTGGTAATATATTTTTGAAATGTGCTTTTAAAATGAATGGAAATTTATATAGAAGAAACTATAGCAAGAAGTTGTAATTATTGTAAACTTCTACAAATTTAGCTAAACAAACATTGTCCTATGCAGTCCATACATGATCCTATCATGATTACGTATTATTAAACCATTTTTTTAAGAACTCGATATTTACAAAAAGAGAATATATAAAGTTTAATGTGACCAATTTGATATGAATGCAAACCTAGGAAGCGTGGACAGCCAAAATCATGGTGTCTGTGTCATGTACGTAGAGTGTCCGTTAATATTAATATTTGAATTCTGACAGTCCAGACACAATGGCCTAAAAAATTGAAGAAGAAAAAGGCCTTGGTGCCGTAAATCTATACTCCTTAAGGTCTTTCACAGCATGTAGAGGATAAGGGTTTTTTGGATACTCTTGATCTGCACTCTAGGCACTCAGAAAGTCAAATGAGTGCTGCTCAAAGCTCAGCAGTGTTGCTCAAAGCCCATTGGCTCTCCCTCCAAGCTTCAGACTTTACTTACAGAGCGTAGAAAGGATGTGATCCACTAATTCCTACAACTTCATTGTCAATGGTAGGTAGCTAACTCCTCTGAGTTCCATTCGCTGTTAGTCTCACTCCTATGTGATTATTCCCTCCATACCATTGTGTCGCTTCTCACATAGCCATCAAAATAGGAGATGCGACTGTGCATGCTTCTCATTGTCATATAGGGACCAATGGTGGTAAAAGAGTCAAGGGCACAAGCCTCTTGGAGGCCAGGCTCAAAGCGCGAGCACACATTTGAAATAGTTACAGTACCCAAGACTAATCACACTGTTTAGCAGCTAAGACTAATCACACCGAGACACCTATAAAAGATTGAGTCATGTGACATAAGTGTGACTTCCTTTTAAGAAAAATATTAACTAAGGCTGTGTTTATTTTGGCTTCAAATTGATTCCGGAAATGATTTTCCGGAAAAGTGGGTGTTTGGTTGTTACTTCAAATTGGGTCAAACTAAAAAGCATTTCCGGATTGACCGAAAATATAGCCAAAACGGTGGAAAATGATTTCCGTTTTCATTTTCACTTCAAATGACTTTTGGCCTTGGAAAATAAAAGAGAGAGAGAGAGAGAGAAAGAGCAAGAAGATCGCCTTGTCGGAGCAAGAATACAACTAGATCGCATCGGAGCAAGATGATCGCACCGCTCCGATCGTTCAAACCCACCCTCGTCGAACCCAGTCACCAATCATCGAGATCGTCTCGCCATTTCCGAACCACGCGCAAAGAGAGAGACTGAGAGAGAAAGAAGAGAGAGTAGAGAGATTGTCGCACCACCAGTGAGATCGTCTCGCCATCGTTCTGGAACCCACTCGCACCAGATCGCCGACAAACCCACTCACACCGCGCCGACGAACCCACCACTCCGACGAACCCATTCGTCAAATCCACCACTCCGACGAATGGGTTTTCTTTCACTCAGATCGCGCCATTGATGAATTTTTTTTGGTTAAAATAGTTTCAAGGAAAAAGATCCAAATCAACTGAAAAAGACACTAAAACTGAAACAACAACTCCTTTAACTTTGGGTTTTGTTTGGAAGCTGAGAGAATGTGAGAAAATGTGAGCATCAAGTAGAAAATGTGTTTTCTCTATTATTTTCAAGAATACAACCAAACACTAGAAAATATTTTCTAGAACAATTTTCATAATGCAACCAAACACTTGAAAATATTTTCCTTTCCCGAAAATAGCATTTCCGAAACATATTTATTTTCTGAAAAATATTTTACGGGAACCAAACACAGCCTAAACCACATATAACATATACATCTATTTCTAAGCCCCAAAGCTATAGTCGTAACTTTAGACATACTTCTACCACCGGGCCTTGTAGTCCAAGTGGAAACTTTAGACATACTTCTAAGTAGGTTCACGCTCTTCTTCCTCTTTTTCTTTCAAATTTTGACAAGTGATTTCCAAAACCATATGCTGCCATGCACCCAATACGCAGACAAGTGAATTCTTACTTCCATTGTCTCTCTCCCTTTTGTTGCCATGATGAATCTAAAACATTTACTTTTTTAAAAGTAAATTTTTAGAATCACTATATCAACAGGACACAAATGCTTTAGATATTAGTGAACTCAAATTGTAAGTAAACTAGTGTGTAAACTTAACTATCACCATTTGGGTTTAATATGTAGAAAATTGGCAAATTGTGGAGATCAGAGATATATAAAAAGTAGACATAATAGAAATTCTCTTCATTAGATTGATTCATAGCCAAATAATTAATTAATTCTTTTTATCCCAATGTAAAATTTAAAACAAATGGTCATTAAAAAAAGGGTGTTTTTTACATATAATGTCATTTAATTAAAGATGGTATTTTTCTCTCAGAAAAAAGATCATCAAAGATTATCTCAATTCAAAAATATAAAACTCGGGCATAATACTATTATTATTACTATAGCTTTGAGAATGAATCAATCAAAGATTTCATAAACATGAGAAGCACAAACAATTAAGGACAAACAATTAAGCATTAACTTTAACCATTCGAGTTAGAGAACATTGCACTAGTCTTGTAGGCACATGTACAAATCTAAGGATTATATGAAGAAAAATAATATAGGTCTTCACTATTATTTTATAATTGGGTAGAAGTTTTCTTGAGCAAAACTAACTTTTAGCTTGAAATGTTTCACTCTATCTGGATTTATTATTAATTAGGGAAAAATACAAAAGAGAAACTGATAGACCAATAATGTATTGACCCCTTATGATGAATTAATTAATTAATTAGTCAAGTTTATTAATTAATCAAATTAACATGCAAAATGTGTGGTAGCACAAACAAATCACCAATAAACTAAAGAGTAGCGGAAAATAAATTTGACACGGGTGATTTGTTTTCGAATGGGGAAAATCAATACGGCAAAAACCCCACTGGGTGATTTTAAGGTCATCACTTCTGAGAATTCACTATTATCACAACAAACGGTTACAAGTAAATGAATTTCAATACCTTATACCAACCTACAGTTGAACCCTTACCCCAATACCCAATTGAACTTGTTCTGTAGTAACAATCTTTCATTTTCAATGCACGGCTCTCAGTACATGACTAACCAATTGCGTGGATTCCAATACGCGACTTCAATCACCAACTGGAGAAGGATGTTAGTTGCAAAGTTTTTCAGTTCATCACATAGTGAAGATCAAGAAGCTCCTTGGTTACAAAACCCTACAGTGTACAAACACAGCAACTTCTTCAAGAGAAAGATGAATTAGGGCAAATTCTGTCTCCGGTCACAATTTGCATAAACAAAACTTTGCTCTTCACTTGTGCAACTTGTGTCACCTTTGATGGCACTTAAAATAATCCTATATATGTTTAGGGTTGTCGAGTTTTAATGAACAACACTTTCACACTTGATTCTTGGACAGACTTGCATGGTTTTAACACTTGAACTTGAAATCTTATTTCTTGAAGCATTAAACACATCATAGATCTACCCAATTACAATTAAGTGCGTTTTGTCAAAAAATTAGTCAATTACATAAAATAGTGACATATGTTCCTAACATTGAATCACATATGTCTTAACAATCTCTCCATTTGGCAATCTGTGATAAAATCACAATAAACAAATGAATATATGAGAGAAGTCATAAATCACTCAACTCATACTCACTTGTTAAATACAATAAAATTTATCATAATACAAACTCTTGAAAATCTTTACAAGAAGAGAGTTTATGGCAAGTAGACTTTGACAACTTGTATTTCTGAAACACTTTAAACAAAACTCATCAAAGTATCTTAGTGTGAAACAGAAATAATAGATTGCATACAATAATAAGAAGCATGTGCATAAAGAAAGAAATGAAACAACACATGTAAAGATAGATGAATATCATACATCAATATATATAAACTCAAATATAAATACAATGTATGTCAAAACGGTCATAAGACCAATATACAAGAACAATGTATCTAAAAAAGAGAGAAAAAAAAAAGATACATAAAAATCCTCACTACATCCCTTAAAATATGAACACTCCCCTTAACAAAAATATCTTATACTAACTCTCCACCTAAATATGACTACTCTCATATCCAAAACTACTTCCTCTTTTTGTTATGAGTAACAAAGGGTAAGAGTATCAAGTAGACATCTCGTCAGCACTAGAAGAGCTAGTATCTCCATCCTTATTATCATCATCGTCGTCGGAGTCATCATCGTCCTCCGATGCCTCGTCATCCTCGAATGCCTTAGGAGGAGGAGAGGGAGACTCCACGAAGCCACCAAGGCGAGCCTGCTGTCTGGCAATACGGCTGACATGGGTGTTCACCTGACACAACTCATCACTAAGAGTGTCAAGGCGAGCATCCATGCGCTGAAACTGTGCCATGATCGCATCAAAAGGGAGCGGAGGTGGATGGAGCTGAAGGAGTGGGAGGAGCTGCCGACCCGGACTGCCTCGAACGTAGTTGTGCCTCGCTCCGTTTAACAGTAGCGGCATCTATGGCACCCATTGCTAAAATTAGTGCCCTTAAATCCTATTGTATGATGCTATATATGATATTAAGTATGACATTATGTATGCTATTATATATGACTTAATATTGTGATTAATAAATTTGTTTTTATTATTATCTGAGATAATGGTAACATGAATATTCGGACATTATCATATAGTCCATGAGATGCATAATATGTGATTTATGTGAAAAATTATAGAAGATATAAATCACAAGTTTTTTGTAAATTCAGAATTATAGTTCGTAGTCAGTGATGAAATTGGGCATTTCATTTGCGAAGACTATAACATATCAACTAAGATGATTTGTCTTGATCATGGAAGTGGAGACTTCTAGTTGATATGTTGATATGTTTTAAGAGTTAAGAAATATTGAACTGGACCGTTGTGAGATTTATTATTCAAAAATAATAAATCTCACGACTTCTATTTACATAAACTCTTAATCCTGAGAGAATAATGGACCTGATCATGAAATCTAGGTTGCTTTGATATATCAGGAATGAAATCTAAAGTAACGGTCAAAACCTCAGTATATTGAGCAACCACATTTAGTGTTGATGAAACATATATTCTTAAGATGAAATTTATAGTCTCTTAACGGAAATATAAAATATTTTCTTGAAATAAGTTTAATGGGCACGGTTATTCAGAGTGTTAGGCCTAATCACTTTAGTAAGAAATTACTAAAGTATATATTTATGGAATTGGATTTCATAAATATATGATGAATAATTTAAAATGATTAAACCGGGTACTCAAGGATTAAGATGTAGTAATCTACAAAGTGGCAGTCTTCATTTATGACTTTGGATTACTACGAATATTTTATGAAGAGGTTGCATGTACAATAAAGTCTTGGGATATAATTTATTAATAAGGCCTAGAGTACAATTTTATTTATATAGTGATATTAAATATAATTAATGGTAACTTTGGACTTGTCAAGAGTTGATAGAAAAGCCCAAAACCCATTGGAACTAGTGTCTTATTTGTTTCATTTTGGTCCCACTCCAAGCCACATATTAAAGTCCAATTGGAAAGGTCCAAAAGGCTAGCTCAATTAGATAATCAGTTATAAGAGGAGAAACATATAGATTTTGGTAAAAAAAAAAAAAAAAAAAAAAAAAAACAATGAACTGGTGTATGTGAGTGTTGGACACTCTTTCATTCTCCTTTGAACAAATTCATAGAAACTGATTGAGAGATCACACTTCTTGGGCGTTAGTGGAATTGGAGTGAAGATTAAAGATGTTCTCAAGAACTTCTGATCTTTGGTTTTGAATTTCATCACACCAAGGTACACTCTCCTGTTCTTATATTCTAAAACTTACATAGCACATGTTAACAATTGCGAATGAAATAGATCCGTTAATTTTCCGCTACATTCATACATATTTCCATCATATCAAACCACATTTATTTCATCTTTTTTCAATTTCCCAAATGCTCTCCTTTTCAAATCTTATCTCCTCTTTAGGGTTCACCCTTCCTCTCTATATATTTTTTTATGGATTTTACTAACGTGTGTTCTAAGGGTACACAATAGTATATTATTTTTAAAAACAAGTTTTATTAGGAATTGAAAATTTTTTTACAGCTTTTTCAATTCCTGATAAAATTTTTTCAAGAACGGATTTGTTAATTTATGCCTAGCATACATTAACCGAACCCCTTTTTTTATTTACTTTTTCTCCTCGCCATAACTCTAATTCTTCCTTCATCAGTCTCATCATCCCCTTGGATATTCAAAATTTTCCTTAACAGTAGTAGCTTTATGGGCTTATAGCTTTGTAGGTTCCAAGAGTCTTTAGTAAAGTAACTGATGTAGCTTAAGCTTATAGCTTTGTTTAGTTTGTTAGTTCCAAGAAATTTATATTGTGAATTAATATGCGTATTTTGTAGTTCAATAAGACATGAAATATCAGTACATATTGATGTAAATCTGAAAATATTAGCTAAACTCGTGAGTAAGTTGCAATCAAGTCACGAAATTCATTGTCTTCACAATTCTTCACAAAAATCTCGCTTAACTCCTACATTAATTCCCACAAACAAGCAGGAAATTGATTGAACATACTACAATTAAAGTCGTCACAAAATTAAATCCAACAAGAATATAATTGTAAATCTGATCTTTACAAAATCCACGTTTAATTAATACAATAACAAATATTCTATGGGTAAAACATTTATAGGCTTATAGCATCGTTAGTTCCAAGAAAATTATATTATTAATTGATGTGTATTTTGTAGTTCCATAAGACATGAAATATTAGTACATATTGATGTAAATCGGAAAATATTAGCTAAACTTGTGAGTTAGTTGCAAACAAGTCAAGAAATTCAATGTATTCACAATTATTCACAAAAATCTCACTTAATTCTTACATTAATTCCCACAAACATGAAAGAAAATGATTGAACATAATACAATTAAATTGGATACAAAATTAAAACCAACAAGAATATAATTATAAATCTGAACTTTACAAAATCCATGGTTAATTAATACAATAACAAATGTTCTATGGATAAAACGCTTTTAATTTTGTTATTTGTATGTAAACTATTGTAGTAGTGTCTGTTTTTTGTCTTTATTAGCTAAAGTCCAAATAGTTACAATCAAACCCAACGCAAATTTGAATTTAGTTTCTCATTTTCGTTTCAGGTTAGTTTTCCCTCTATTCTCTCTCAGTCTCTCACCTGCCAAAATAATGTCAAGATCTAATCAATGTCAAACCACATTTATTTCTTCTTTTTTCAATTTCTCAAATGCTCTCATTTTCACACCTTCTCTCCTCTTTAGGGCTCACCCTTCCTCTCTATATATTTTTTTATTTACATTTTCTCCTCGCCGTAACTCTAATTCTTCCTTCATCAGTCTCATCATCCCCCTGGATATTCAAAATTTTCCTTAACTGAAGTAGCTTTATATGCTTATAGCTTTGTTAGTTCCAAGGGTCTTTAGTAAAGTTACTGATGCAGCTTAGGCTTATAGGTTTGTTTAGTTTGTTAGTTCCAAGAAATTTATATTGTGAATTGATATGTGTATTTTGTAGTTCAATTAGACATGAAATATCAGTACATATTGATGTAAATCTGAAAATATTATCTAAACTCGTGAGCAAGTTGCAAGAAAGTTGTGAAATTCATTGTCTTTACAATTTTTCACAAAAATCTTACTTAACTCCTATATTTTTTATCTAACCACTTGTGATAGATTAATTGATTAATTAGCAAAGTTTTATAATTAATCAAATTAACATGTAAACGCTTGGTAGAATAAACAAATCACCAAATAACTAAATATGCAGCAGAAAATAAATAATACGGTGATTTGTTTACGAATGGGGAAAATCTAACGGCAAAAACCCCACTGGGTGATTTTAAGGTCACCACTCCCGAAATTCCATTATTATTACAACAAGCGGTTATAAGTAAAGGAATCCTAGTATCTTATACCAACCTATAGTTGAACCCTTACCTTAATACCCAATTGGACTTGTTCTACAGTGGCAATTTCTCCTTTTGATGTACGACTCCTAGTACGTAACTAATCAATTGCGTGGATCCCAATACGCAACTTCAATCACCAACTAGAGAAGGTTGTTGGCTGCAAAGTTCTTCAGTTCATCCCATCGAAGAAGATCAAGAAGATGCTTGGTCACAAAACCCTACGGTACACAAACACAGAAACTTCTTCACAAGAACGATAAACTGGGGCAAAATTGTGTCTTCGGTTACAATTTGCTTGAACAAACTTTGCTCAACACTTGTGCAACTTATGAACACTTTGACGCCCTTAAAATAATCATTTTATATGTCTAGGGTTGTGAGAAAAGAAATCCCAAACACATAATCATGGATTAGAGTAAAAAAAGAACTGAAAATCTGTTTTTCATAAATCTTGATAGGTATCCTATCTGTCGAGCTGCTGTGAATCTTGGACAGACTTGCATGGCTTCAACACTTGATCTTGAAACAAAATTTCTTGAAGTATTAAACACATCCTAAATATATCCAATTACAAGTAAAGTGCGTTTTGTCAAAGGATTAGCTAATTACATAAAATAGTGACATATGTTTCTAACAAATGAATCACATATATCCTAACAATTAATTCCCACAAACATACAAGAAATTGATTGAACATAATACAATCAAAGTTGTCACAAAATTAAATCCAACAAGAATATAATTGTAAATCTGATCTTTACAAAATCCACATTTAATTAATACAATAACAAATATTCTATGGGTAAAACATTTATAGGCTTATAGCTTTATTAATTCCAAGGCTTATAGCATCGTCAGTTCCAAGAAAATTATATTGTTAATTGATATGTGTATTTTGTAGTTCCATAAGACATGAAATATCAGTACATATTGATGTAGATAGGAAAATATTAGCTAAACTCGCAAGCTAGTTGCAAGCAAGTCGCGAAATTCAACGTATTCACAATTATTCACAAAAATCTCACTTAATTCTTATATTAATTCCCACAAACATGAAAGAAAATGATTGAACATAATACAATTAAATTTGACACAAAATTAAAACCAACAAGAATATAATTATAAATCTGAACTTTACAAAATCCATGGTTAATTAATACAATAACAAATGTTCTATGGATAAAACACTTAATTTTTTTATTTGTATGTAAACTATTGTAGCAGTGACTGTTTTTTGTCTTTATTAGCTAAAGTCCAAACAGTTACAGTTAAACCCATGCAAAATTGAATTTAGTTTCTTCTTTCCGTTTCATGTTAGTTTTCCCTCTATTTTCTCTCCGTCTCTCACCTGCCAAAATAATGTCAAGATCTAATCAATGTCAAACCACATTTATTTCTTCTTTTTTCAATTTTCCAAATGCTCTCCTTTTTGCACCTTCTCTCCTCATTAGGGTTCACCCTTCCTCTCTATATATATTTTTTATTTACATTTTCTCCTTGCCGTAACTCTGATTCTTCCTTCATCAGTCTCATCACCCCCTGGATATTCAAAATTTTCCTTACATGAAGTAGCTTTATATGCTTATAGCTTTGTTAGTTCCAAGAAAATTATATTGTTAATTGATTTGTGAATTTTGTAGTTCAATAAGACATGAAATATCAGTACATATTGATGTAAATCTGAAAATATTAGCTAAACTCATGAACTAGTTGCAAGCAAGTCACGAAATTCACTGTATTCACAATTATTCACAAAAATCTCACGTAACTCTTATATTAATTCCCACAAACATGAAAGAAAATGATTGAACATAATACAATTAAATTTGACACTAAACTAAAACCAACAAAAATATAATAATAAATCTGAATTTTAAAAAATCCACATTTAATCAATACAATAACTAATGTTCTATGGATAAAACACTTTTCATTTTGTTATTTGTATGTAAACTATTGTAGTAGTGACTGTGTTTTTGTCTTTATTAGCTAAAGTCCAAACAGTTACAGTCAAACCCAACGTAAATTTAAATTTAGTTTTTCCTTTTCGTTTTAGGTTAGTTTTCTCTCAGTCTCTCACCAACCAAAATCATGTTAAGATCTAATCAATGTCAAACCATATTTATTTCTTCTTCCTTCAATTTCCCAAATGCTCTCCTTTCCACAACTTCTCTCCACTTTGGGGCTTAATACAAACTTTAATTTCTTTATCTTCTTCAACCTCTTTGGGAGACAGTCTCCGCTTTTTAGAAGGCTTGAAGATATATTTCGATGTTGAGTTGAATGCTCTTTGGACACTAGTCTCGGTGGAATACGGTCAAAAATTGTACAAACCACGTTGAGCAAAATCATAATTCCCTTCGAACACCTGCACAGATATAACCGAAATTATAATTTTGAATAGAAATGGGACAGCATCTTCCCCCGAACAGACTACCATTCTTATTTTAGACGCTCTCTTTCTCTTTAAATCATTATGACAAAGAAAAACAATCTCCACGTCAACCAAACCACAAATATCATAAACTTCATTCCCACCTGAAAGCCACAGAACAAGGGAGCCCAGGTAAAAAGAACAGCAAGGAATAGACCATCCACACAAGACAGGATGGAGTGTTTTTCGTCTCCACTTTTTCACTTATTTTATTCTTTTCTTTTGTGTGATTTGGATGCATAAGTGAGTTTTGTATTTGGATTCATACGTAAGTTTTGTATTTGTTTTCAACTTTGCATGAACATGAATACAAAGCAAAATAAAAAAAATAAAAAGCAACTAACATATCAAGAATAGAAACAAACAATGATGAAAAAGTAGCATTAACAGAAAAGAAAATAAGACTAACCCTCACTAATTTTATCGAAACAATTAAGATCAGTTCCAAACTCCTGCAATTGTAATAAGGTTTCTCCCTTTCAACATCTGTAGGGCTGCCTTCCCAATTGACATTCGTGGAGGCAGTCACCAAAAAGAACTCTATGACTTCTATTTCAACTAATTGTTCCATGGTTGCTTTTTTCTCACAAGGCAGCTTTCTTGAGACTTGAGAGGAAATTGGAAATTGCAGAACGTGTCTCCTTTTATAGGAGCACGTAAACTGGACCAAGAAGAAACTGGAGCACGAGCCCAATGGATTGTTTATAAGCAATCGCCTCTGGTTATTTTTTTTATAAACAATACTAAATAGATTACTTTTTCCATTTTAATATAAACAATCCATTTAGTATAATAAGTAAGATTAATATATATATTGTAAGGACTCAATTTGTAACAACCCCAAAATAGTATTGGGTTCGCATGTTAAGGGTCCAAATAATATAATTTGTAGAGTGTGGGTTTGAAAGACTAGGCCTTGGTCACCAGACGGTGGATGGTCATAGTACTTATAGTGGACGTATAGAGGTGAGCTAAGGTTGTCCGTGGATCTTGTCCATGAAGTTTAATGTTCTTATTCTTCCTTTCCCTTTTTTGGGTACCCTCGTTTCAAGTCCCCCTTTTTGGCGCATAAACCTTTACATTATATAGCCCTTCTCGGTTGATCCTGACCCTCCATCTGCTGATCAGGCAGGTACCTACTCAAGTACCTGTCCTATCAGCCGCCTCCCCCTACTTTCTGTTAGTTGCAATAACCGAAGCCATACTGTTCAGGAGTCTTTTCCCATCAATATGGCTAGGACGTTTGTTGGCGCATTCAAAGCGGAGATGGTGTCTTTTCCTTGAACCATTCCCACTCCGTACCCCCATACGAGTCCCATTATACTCGCATTTTTTTCTGGGGGCGCTTTGGAGGCTGCCTTTGATGACATGTCGTTCTTCCCTTTTAAGTCTTGGGATGCCGAGGATAGGGTCATCTTCGGCTACATCTCTAGGTTATTTGGTCTTTTATTACGGGCCCTGGGTCCTAATAGAAAGTGGGTCGAGTCATAAGTTCTCTGGCCCCACAATAGCCCCTCAAAATCCTGCTGTCTGGATCCTCGGACGAATAGGAGGGTTTTGATGACATCAGGCCTCTGTCAAAGCTTGTCAATCCTAGTCACCTATCGGTTCCCGAGACTCTTCGTCTGCCCGAGACACGTTCTTGGAGCCTTTGGAAGGTGAAACGTGTCTTCATTAAATGCGGGCGGCTCTGTGCTTCTCACGTTCAACGGCGCGATGGTGATCTAACGGTGGAGATTTCCTTACCTTTATGGGCGGGAAAATTCATGCAGCTACTTTCGATGGGAGGTATAAATGATTTTTAGAACTGATTTGTCTCTTCACTTTTGCACTTAAGAGTTCTAGTGCATATATCCTGGGTTCATCCAAACTTTCATCCAAATTCAAGTCTATCTCCAGCATAAAAAGCCTTTCCGAGGAACCTTTCCTCTTTTCTGTAAGTTCTCTGTCTTCACTAACTCGTGTTTTTTTTTTTTTTTTTTTTTTTTTTTTTTTTTTTTTTTTTTTTTCTGGGTTTATTTTTCTCTTTTTCCTCTCCTTCTCCCATCATTCTCTGAGTTTGTTTAGTAGTTCTTAGAGATAGTTAAATTGAAAAAATTGGTTGATACCGAAGAGGCGATGGAAAAATTCATCACTGACTATAGGATTTCCCCCAACGTAAGTTTAAGGCACTGTAAGGTGGGGGAGTGACATCTTCTGAGAAGGACGGGCAAGGTGGTGATTCCCATTCTCGCCTTCGTAGAGGGTGGTATAAGAATCCCCATGGGGTCGGTAATGAGGAGTTACCTTAGGCATTTCCGATTAGCTCCCACCCAGTGCGCTGTCAACATGTTTAGGATTATGGGTTGTGTGGATGCCTTAAAGGAAAAAATGGGGCTAAGACTAACCCATCATGACGTAAACTAGTGCTACAATCTCCAAAATTTGAAGGGCAAATCCTACTACATGAAGACGAGAGACGATAGGGTTCGACTAATCCAGTACCTCCCCGATTCCAACAAAGGGTTGAATAAGGACTTTCTTATCGTATCTGGGAAATGACATGATGGCCTTCCTTGCCCGATGGTAGAGGGAGAACCAGGTGGGGTATAGAGAGTAGGAGGGTGCCATTCCTTTGCGCCGTCTTAATTTGGTGTGATTCGGCTACTAACCGTGAACATGTCTCTTTTTGCAGATCCAAACGCCTTTCACCGACACTTTTATCTGATTAACCGGGTTGATTTGGAGACGGTTCTTCAAACGGCGGTTTTTGTAAATGATGAGAATTGTCAAGTCAGAGCTGCTCACAAAATCTTAGGGTACGACCCCATCCAGAAGTTATTTGCCGACCCAAAGCACGTGATCAGCGCTAACAATCCTCAGCTTCCGAAAATCACCGTAGTCGAGCACGGGTTTTTGATCTCCGAAAGATCTCCTATCCCAGAGGGCATCCCATTGGTGGATTCTTCATCGTCTCATCAGGCAGCGGAGGACGAAGGTAATTTGGGTCTGTCCGAGGAGGGTTTTGGGGCATTTGACCAAGCTGATCCATCCGAGGATCCTTTTGGTGATCTGGGTGACCCTGACTTGTCCGAAGCGGAATTGTTGTCAGTGGGAACATCCTCCCGAGCCGAGATGAGTCTTAAGAGAAAGCCCCCGACCAGCTTGTTCGACCTCATCGAGGGTCAGCCGGGGAAGGGTGCACAGGGAAAACCGCAATCCAATACTCCAACTCCCCCACCTCAGCCCCAGCCCATCCAGACTAGGTCCTCCTCTACTAAGTCGCAACCACAATCTCCCCGTCCCAAACTTCCTGCTCCTCCCCAATCAGCTTTGCCTCCTCGGCCGGAGCACACTAACTCAAAGAGAAAGAGGAGTCCCAAGGGTAAGGAACCCATGGATGGGGGAAAATCCCAATCCTCTCAGGAGAGGGACGAAGCCCCGCGAGCTCAGAAACAGTTAAAGATTGGGCACCAAAACCAGGAGAAAGGGATCGAAACCCAATCCGCGCCAAGCGCTTGGCTTCCTACCCCAATGCTCCATGGGGAGCCATTGCTAGAGAACGCGTCCATGAGGAACCTTGGAGACGGCGAAGGCGGTTATGTGGCTGACGCGTTAGGGAGGACCATGCTGCTTCCTACTGATATGGAGGAGTTGAAAAATATGAGGATGCAAGAGGTTTTCCTCAGCGCGAAGAGGTACCTGGGTATGATAAGACTCTTGAAACCTAAGACTCTATCAATTCTTGCTCCCAGATTTTCATTCACAATATACTTATCTCAATTGGCAGGCTATCCAGGCCGCTTATAGGATGGAGGAAGAAGTTAAGAGGCAGAGTAAGACCGTCGAGGTTGAGCGCAGCAAAGGTATAGATACTGCGCGGACCCTCAAAGCTTCCGAGATTGACCTCGCGAAGGTTAGGGAGGACTTAAAGGAGGCTGCCTGAGACAGGGATAGTGCCATGGCAGGTTTGACTGGTGCCCAAAAACAGGCCGAGGAACAGACAAAGTGCCTACTCGCTGTCGAGGAGCAATCGCAGATAGCTAAGGAGCAGATCAGTGATTTGAAGAAGAAATTGATCATGGCGGACAATGCTAAGGGCGTGGCGAAATTTGCCAGGGATGAAGCCGTGAGGGTCAAGCAGGAGGCTGAGTTTGCCAGAACTGAGGCTGAAACTGCTAAGGACAAGGCCGAGGAGGAGGGTTGCGAGGCGGGGGTGGCTGATACCCAGGCCTCCCTTAAAGCTCAAATCTCAGGAGTATGCAGGCCATACTGCTCCCAGGTTTGGGAAGAGGCCCTCAAACGAGCTGGGGTGGAAGCTTCGTCCGACTTGTGGAAGGCGGAGAGCGTATTTTATCCTCTAGCCATCCGTGAGACCGCCTCCACTAGCTTCGAGGCTATGAGCGCTCCACAGGAGGCTGAGGCTGCTCAATCAGAAGCTGCTTAGATCATCGTCACTCCTGGCAAGTCGACTGAAGGAGGAGAGCCTCATGCTGTGACAGAAGCACCTGGAGGTCTGAATCTCGAGATGCCTCAGGAGGTCGCCCCGTCTATAGTCAGTGCCCAGATCTCCTGTGCCGAGAAGCCAGCCATCTTCGTTCAGCCCTTTCAGGCCATTCCCCTTACTGATGTCCCCAAGGGCACCGAGGCTGATCTTGCCAAGCCTTTCCAAGAAGGGGACGTCTCCCAGGGCTTTGAGGCTAATCCCGCTCAGCCTTCCCAGGATGTGGCCCAAACGAAAGTGAAGAAGTAAAAGCCCAGGTTGATTTTTGTATTTGTTTCTAGTTTAATTGTTAACTAGTTTCCTTTTTGTTTTGAAGACTTTAGAGTTTGCTTGTAATTGAACTCCTTGACCACATATATGAAATTCTTTTCCTCCTTTTTCCTTTAAATTACTTGTTGGTTATCCTTGCCGATATTTATTATGGTTACAAATCTCATGGTTTTTTGATCTAGTTATCTTAACATGTATGAATAGTTGTGTACATGATATACTTGGGATCATATCTCAGAGTTTGAATTTGTACCTATACATACTTCTGAGGGACTACAAGCATCATCCGAGGTGCCATGAGTGTTATTGGGTCGTATATGGTACTTAGATTTTTTTTGAGTTGTTGGTTTCCTCATAGGTTTGAGTCCGAGGACCATGCAATACCTTAGTTTTATCCAAAACTTAGGTTTTCTTTAAGTAGTTGGTTTCCCCATAGATTTAAGTTCGAGGACCATGCAATACCTTGGTTTTGTCCAAAACTTAGGTTTTCTTTAAGTAGTTGGTTTTCGCATAGGTTTGAGTCTGAGGACCATGCAATACTTTGGTTATGTCCAAAACTTAGATTTTCTTTAAGTAGTTGGTTTCCCCATAGGTTTGAGTTCGAGGACCATGCAATACCTTGGTTCTGTCCAAAACTCATAATCTTCTTTAGGTAGTTGGTTTCCCTATAGGTTTGAGTCCGAGAACCATGTAATACCTTGGTTCTGTCCAAAACTTAGATTTTCTTTAAATAGTTGGTTTTCCCATAGGTTTGAGTCCGAGGACCATGCAATACCATGGTTCTATTCAAAACTTAGATTTTCTTTAAGTTTTGAGGATTAGCTCTCGGCTAAGGTGTGGGGCATTGACCTGACGATGGAAGCCCCTAGAACTATCCGTGCCACTGGTGCTTCGAAGCGTAGCCTCTAGTGGAACTTTATATTAGGGCAACAACGACAGGTTGCTGGAAGTGATGGAGGGGCTTTCGCAGGCCCTTGTTTGACAGGAACTCAAACCACCACTTGTGCCAACACACAAGCCTTTCCCACAGACGACGCCAATTGTAAGGACTCAATTTGTAACGACCCCAAAATGGTATTGGGTTCGCACGTTAAGGGCCCGAACAATATAATTTGTAGAGTGTGGGTTTGAATGGTTAGGCCTTGGTCACCGGACGGTGGGTGGTCATGGTACTCATGGTGGACGCATAGAGGTGAGCTAAGGTTGTCCGTGGATCTTGTCCATGAAGCTTAATGTTCTTATTCTTCCTTTCCCTTTTCTGGGTACCCTCGTTTCAGGCCCCCCTTTTTGGCGCATAAACCTTTACATTATATAGCCCTTCTCGGTTGATCCTGACCCTCCATCTGTTGATTAGGCAGGTACCTACTCGAGTACTTGTCCCATCAGCCGCCTCCCCCTACTTTCTGTTAGTTGCAATAACCAAAACCACACTGTTCAGGAGGCTTTTCCCATCAATATGGCTAGGACGTTTGTTGGCGCATTCAATGCGGAGGTGACGTCTTTTCCTTGAACCACTCCCACTCCGTACCCTCATGCGAGTCCCATTCTACTCGCCTTTTCTTCTGGGGGCGCTTTGGAGGCTGCCTTTGATGACATATCGTTCTTCCCTTTTAAGTCTTGGGATGCCGAGAACAGGGTCATCCTCGGCTGCATCTCTAGGCTATTTGGTCTTTTATTACTTGTTCTCGGCAACTACTCTCCTCGGCACGGGTCCTGAGTTCTAATGGAAAGTGAGCCGGGTCATAAGTTCTCTGGCCCCACATATATATAAATATATATATATATATATATATATATATATAATTGCTAAAAGAAAGGTTTAATCAAATAACCAAGTATACCTTATATTTGGCTATTTATATGACATATTATATATTTGTATCAGATTTAATAATAGTTTATTATATTTATTATATGTTATATGTTCATCAATTTTTAAAATATTATATAAAAAATGATTATTTCAATAATTTTATCAATTTTTAAGTCCATCCATATTTTACAATAATTTTATAAAAAAAATTGGTAACAAGTTATTACTTTTGCAAAAAGTGATATCTATTTTTTTTTTTAGAATAAAAGGCAAAAATTGAAGTTAATTGTGTGGTGAGATTATTGTAAAAATATTATTTAATGACAATAACAAAAAGAAAAATCAAATTGTGGGGATCGGCCCAAAATAATAGGCTGGCTGGGCCCTAGGCCCGTCCGAGGACGCAGCCCGTCCAAGGAGACATCGTGGCCCAAACAATCCTTATTTAGGCCCACTGGGGCAAAGAGAACATGTCCGAGGAGTAATTTCTCATCGGATACTGCAAAATCCGGATCAAAGGTGCATCCAAGCCACTATAGTCTATCTTCCAAATACGTAAAAAGGAAGGAAATCTGAAATATCTCAGCAAAGGCTGCCACCACCACATTAAATGCATTACAACTACTCTCATGGCCGCATTAATGAAGAGAAGACCCCTAAACAGTGCTACCTTAGCTATCGCAACTCACAAAGAATTGATAAGGGTGTCTGATGGGACGGGTGCTCAAGTAGGGGTTTGGATGATCAACAAGTGTAAAGCCCAGATGATTGGAAATGACCTATATAATATGTAAAAGTCCCCCAAGAGAGAGGACGGAGAAAAAGGAGGAGGGAATACGGTAGAGAGGTCTTACTGTATTGATCTGTGTCCATTAATCAAGTTTTTAGCCTTATCATTTGTGCGGGACCTCTCTTCACGGTGCCATTTTTCGTTCTTGTTTCTATATTCCCTTAACCCATGCAACAAACCGTTTAAACAAACTGAAACCAAGTTTTTTAGCCCATACTCTACAAAGAAACTCATTGTGTGGGACTTTTTGGGCCAAGACTTGACCGACAAGAATTTGGCCACTAAAATTGTGCCCCTACACAAATGGTATCACGTATATGATTAGAAGGAAACTGTGAGTATTTGGTACATGTTTTTAAACAATAATTTTCATTTTTTAAATAAAATTATACGTATTTTTAAATATTTTTTCACTTACATATATTTTCGTATATGTTTTCAAATAATAATTTTCAGTTTTTAAGTCTATGTGTGAAACACCCCTAGAGTAGCTTTGCTTTTAAAGACAATCCCACCACGTGTTGGACTTGAAGCACACTACAATCTCAAATCTGTAAATAAAATTGATTGGACAGTGAAGAATCTCCGCCACTATACACGGGGGATATTAAAATGTTGAAAAATGTGATTCATTTAAATGACACTAATACGGCCCGCAGAATTACCTTTCCAATTAGAATATCAAAATGTCACATAATGTCATCTTACTTGGTTCAAGAGAAATGACAAGTTGCAAAAATAAAAGCACTGTCAAAAAACAAATAATTACATCCTAGAAATTGCAAACATGTTAACGACAAAAAAATACTGTACTTTTGGAGATATTTTAGAAACGGATTGCTATTTGGAATGTAATTTTACAGTTTGTTTAAATAATAGTTTTTAATTTTTTTAAAAATACTTGTAGGTGAAAAAATTTGTAAATATAGAAATAATATTATTTAAAAATTGAAAACAGAATCTAAAATGTTGAAATGTAAAATAAATAAATAAAATTGTGCAAGATTTGGGTAAATTGATTAAGGTAAATATTTTATAATTTTAGAAAGTATAATTAGAAGGATAATTCAATAAGTAAAAAATAAAGATAACATCAAAATTTGCTTGCAAAACCCAATAGTGGATGAGATACGTATCAGTCATGTGACCTAAGGCTTGTCCTAGCCCTATACTATAGATAGTGACATGACCCTTCGGTGAGAGACAGTAAATTTCCCATCATGGTAGCTTTCCATTTCTTTTCTTTTTACTATTAAATAATACATCCCCACAAAAAAAAAAAAAAAAAAAAAAAAAAAAAAATCTCTAACAAAATAGTATTATTAATTTGTATAGAATGTAAAACTGATTATTTAAATTCTTTTAGATTTCAATTTAATTTTTTAATTTTATTTTTGTTCATTTCAGTCATTTAATTTTTAAATTTATTCAATTAAGGTTTTTTTTATCAATTTTTGTTTTATGTTATAGTTAATTTTTCTTCAAATTTTTTAAATTAAAAAAATTCAATTAATAATTGAAAAATATTTTTCAAATTTTTTTTCAAAAATATTTAACAAAAATTAATAAAAATACTTTAATTGAATAAATATGAAACTTTATTTTCTTTGAGAATGGAATAAATATGAAACTTAAATAACTGAAATTTAAATAACTGAAATGAACGAAACTATTAGGGAATTGAAATAAAATTCGAGAAAAATTAGAGTTTCATTCATTTTCCCAGCCTACTAATTTTGTTTCCTCATACAAACTCTCTCTCTCTCTCTCTTTGCTATATAGGCCTTTTTGTTCCAAAGCCGATTTTCCTAGGCTGCCCATGTGACTTAACAAGTGAAAAGACCCCACGCGCCTGATATTCCAACACCCAATGGAACCCAACAGGGAAAACGACAGGTACGTGGGCTGACTGGTGAAAGATATCGCGGGTTTTATTGAGGGGGAAGCTTTGGGGGGCGTGTGGACGGTGAGGCAAAACCGCGGCTTTTGTGCGTCACCTAGATAGAGCTGGTGAGATCTAGATCCGCCCTGTAATGCAATACTATCCCCCATGTTACCGGTTCAACTTTTTATTGTGATTAGTTCTGGTTTTGTAATATTATTTTTAGTTTTGTGGGCTTACTTTTTCAATTCTCGAGAAAATATTTTTAAAAATAGAAAATTTAATTAGGAAGCTAAAAAATTGGAAAAACTGAAAAAATAGTCAGTAGGGAGCTTTTTAGAAGCTCACTTGTGTACAATTATCCAAAATGTGAGTTTTATTTAAAAAAACCATAAATAAATGTTTTTTTTTAAACAATAATCCCACTTTTTTTAATAGAAAACTATATTAAATTCATTATTTTATATAATAGTAATAATAATATATAAATATATATATTAGTAGTAATTCTAAAACGGTTTTCGAAACGATACCCGAAATTGACCAATACTGAAATATTTCATTTTAATGAACAAACCGAAACGGGTTCCGAAACGATATTCATAACATTGGTAGCTATTACTGTAAGAATTTTGGGGATAAAGTAGGAAATAAATGGAGGGGACATAACATCTGCTGTATAGGTGAGGGCCAAGATAATTTTTTTAAAAAATATATATAACATTATTTTTCTCAATTATATTTTTTATTTTAAAATGTGCTATTATATCTGTAAAATATTTGATAAAGTTTGGCACTAAACATATTAGAATCTATCTCTTTTTACCCGTTATGTGATAATTAAGAAGTTGCTGACTCATTAAAAAAAAATTTGTCACTAAAACAACACATAAAATGTCTCTTTAGTTGCCACATAATGGGTTAGAGAAAGATATTCAAATATATTCGTAGCTTAACTTATTCTTCCAAGTTTTGGATTAGTTTTTGAAAATTGCATTAGTTCAATTGAATGGTTTTTGTACTAACTTTAGTTTAAAAATAGATAATTTGTATAAAAAATAATACTTTTTAAAAATTTCACTATGAAAATGGTAAAGATGAATTGTATTTTATGTAAGATCGCCATTAAATATAATTTTGATTGAAAATACTAAGTTTTTTTTTTATTATTTTATTTTATTTATTTATTTTTTTTTTCTGTTGTTGGGTGTGTGTGTGTGTAGATATAACTTATCAAATAAAAAATGTGTGTATATAATATGTGTGTATATATAATAAAAAGCGTGTGTGTATATATATATTGTGCGGAGTTATCTTGATAAATATAATAGTGCCGTAACTTGGCTCTCCCCAAACAAAAATTTCTACCTCCGCCCTACACACACACACACACACACATAACTAGTCTCTAACCCGTATGGTGCACAAGATTGTTTTAAATCAAATGTTAACATGTTCAAGTTTAAACATTTCTCTAATTTCAATTATTGAAAGCTAAATTGGTTCTAATATAAGATGAAACATGTAATTATGATGAAACTATCAAAATTTCAATCATTATAAAGAAAAATTTAAAAAAAAAAAAACTCAGTTAAATTTTTGTTCATAAATCTCCATAGCTCCTATTGGCCAAAAATTTTGATCAGAATACAATGACGGTATTTTGGCAATGAAACTTGTAGATAACATATAATCTTGTGCAAGAGAAAAAAAACTCAGTTTAATTTTGTTCGGAAATGCACCTAGGTCCTTTTGCCCAAGAATTTAGACCAGATAAAAAAAATTATTAAAAAAAAAAACGCACAAGTAAAACCAAAAAACTTTAAAAAAGAAAAGAAAAGAAAGAAGAGTATATAGAAATCCATCGAATCCAATGCCCACTACTCACTCAACCTATTTGAAAAAAAAATTATATTATATTTCCTTAGACGTTGTTAATGTCATAATCTTTCTGAAATTTTTTTTTTTTTTGGAGAAACTATCATCTTTCGGATTAGAGTCTACATCCTTCTACAAAAGTTAATTATTAATGAACTTGTACTTACATTATTCAATTTTGTCAATACACAATTAATGAACTTCTACTTTCTTCTAAAAAAAACATAGATGAATTTTTTTGCATGAGTAATGTAAATACTCTATAGACTTTTAGGCAATGACGCAACTAGTGAACAGAAACACGATAAGATAAAGTTAGGACTGTGCCCCAAAAGTCTAAAAATAAAAGGTAAGAAAAGACATATCTATGCTGACCGGGCAAAATAGAGAATATCCTTTGATAATATTATTAATGAAAAAATAATAATTTTACTAATGAGTTCAAGGTAAAACTAATAACAATATACTGTTAATATTTGATATAAAAATATTGTAAATATGTTATTGGCATATCACTAAGATGCTTTTCACTTTTGAACGTGTTGTGTACCTACTTGTAAGAATTTTGGATACAGAGCAGGAAGTAAATGGAGGGGACATAACAAATGGATGGGCAAAGAGACCCTTAAAAAATGAGAGAGAGAGAGAGAGAGAGAGAGAGAGAGAGAGAGAGAGGGGTCTATGGGCTTCTGAGAGCGCCGCTTTTCTTTTTGAAAAATGTTTTTTAAGCAAATACACATTTAATAAGTACAAAAAAAGTAATAATCAAATAACCAAGTATACCTTATATTTGGTTATTTATATGATATATTATGTATTTGTATCAGTTTTAAATTTTTAATAATAGTTGATTATATGTTATATGTTTATCAATTTTTACAATATTATATAAAAAATGATTATTACAATAATTTTATCAATTTTTAAGCCCATCCATATTTTACAATAATTTTATTAAAAAAAATTTGTTAACGAGTTATTACTTGTGCAAAAAGTGATATCTTTTTTTCTTTTTTTAGAATAAAATGCAAAAAATTGATGTCAGTTTTGTGGTGAGATTGTTGTAAAAATATAGTCTTTAATTTAAATTATTTAATGACAATAACAAAAAGAAAAATCAAACAGTATCACGTATATGACTAGAAGGAAAATAGGGTAGTTTTGCTTTTGTTTTTGCTTTTAAAGACAACTTCAATATCTAGCCCACCACGTGTAGGACTTGGAGCACACTATAATCTCAAATTTGTATAATAAAATTTCTTAGGCAGTGAAACAACACGAAGGACAATGAAAAATCTTCGTCACTACACACATATAATATTAAAAAGTTGAAAAATGAGATTCTTTAAAATGCCACTAATATGATCCGCATAATTACGTTTCAAATTAGAATATCAAAATATCACATAATATCATCTTATTTGGTCCAAGAGAAATGACAAGTTGCAAAAATAAACAGCCCGTTTGGTAGAGTTGTTAAACAACTCATTTTCAGTTTTTAAATAATATTACACACATTTTCACACATTTTTTCACTAACACTTAATTATTTCAAAAAATTACAAAAAACATTACTCGAACTCCTCTGTCAAACAGGCCTAAAAGCACTGACAAACACCACATAATGTCATCCTAGAAATTGCATGTATATTAACGACAAAAAATGTATGGTACTTTAGGAGAGATTTCAAAAAGGGATTAAAATCCGGAATCTGGAATGCAATTGCACCGTGCAATTTACTTTTTTACTTTCACTTAATTGAAACACGCTAATATAAAGGGTAGGCCTCTTCCCCAAAAACTAATTTCTCGAGACTGGATTCCAAGTCACTGTCTGATTCATTTGATAGAATGGAGAAAACTGTGGAAGTAGCAATCGCTTGCCACCTACAAGAAGGAAGCTTTAAGTAAGTAGAGCCTGCAGGAGTAGCAAACTAGTCGCATCTTCTCTTTCTCTCAACTCAATAGTATGAATGCGCAGCAATCGCTTGCCCCTATTGGCCATGAATTTTGACCGAAATACAAGTTTGGCATTTTTGCTGAAAATTTGAATATAACATATATACTAGTATGTGAAAGAAACAGAAAAATCTTTTGCAAAAAAATTAATAAAAAAAGGCCAAATTTTATACAAAAAATACCCCCAACTTGTTCTGGCCGAGATTCAACTGAAATCAAACCGTAATGATGTGCTGGTTAACATTTGCCTTATGTAATTTGACAGAGACCCTATTACCCAATAAAAAATATTAACCACTCCCAATACTTAAACTTGAGACTTCAAGTATGACACAGTGACTAACCCATATGATATCTTTTTCTTTTTCTTTTTCTTTTTTTCAAAAAATGCAAGTGACAAAGACTCTAGAGTGATTAAACAAGACCACACAGTAATGAGACTATTTCTCCTTAAACACGCTTTTTAACTTAAAAAAGTAGCCTCCGGATACACGCTGATATGATAAGAAATCAGGAATCAAAGTCCATAGGCCCTTTTTAGAAACTAATAAATCCCCTCAGAAGTGAGAAAATTTAGTATGTTTTTTTTTTTGGTAAATTGGAATTCAATTAAACAGAAAAACTAAAGGGCAGAGGCAACATCAGTGCCTAATCTGACCGAATACAGCCCACATCTATCTGCCTCAATGAGAGGGATCAAGTCCACAGGCGGACTAGACAGCAGAACAAAATTTACAGATTGAAAGAGGCCTAATCTAGATAGCTTGTCCGCGCACGAGTTGGCTTCTCGAAAGATATGTCTAATATGGCACTGAGGAAAGAGAGCTATTAGATGTTTACAATCGTCAAAAAGAGGGGAAAGTATAGTGTTAGCAAAGGCCGGGTTATTGAGAGCAGCAACTACTGCACTAGCATCCAATTCAACCATGACAGATTGAAGATTTAACTGATGGCAGAGCTGTAAGCCATCCCGCAGCGCCCAAACCTCAGCTATAAAGCTGTTGGCGTTCCCAATATGTCTCGAAAAACCTCCAATCCAGTTTCCTTGCTCATCCCTTATCAATCCTCCACAACCAGCAGCATTCGACAGATCAGAAGCTGACCCATCTGTGTTTAATTTCACCCAACTTGTATCTGGTTTCTCCCATTTGATTTGTCTAATCATTCTAGCTTGGTTCCCTTTAGGCCGACTGATGCACAAGGCATATTCTGTGGCTTGCATGATGATGCTCTTGACCAAATGCGGATTTGCTCCTTTGCCTTTAGAGACCGCTTGGTTGCGTTGATTCCAAATAAGCCATATGGCAAACGGAAACAAAACATTCCAAGGGAAAATTTAGTATGTTTCAGAAACATACATCCTCCCTCACAAGAGAGTGAACCCCACATACTTAGAAGTGCCTTGCTAGAGATTTTGTCATATGTACATGTCATGCATTTACATTTCTAACCAAACAAAACCCCCCTGACAATGGCTTTCGAGTCATAACTTTATCAGGGAAACAAGAAAAGCAAACAAATTCTCTCTTAATTGATTATAACCTCAAACGCATGCCTAGCTTGAGCTTCCATCTTCAAAGGTAGTTATGAGACGTTCACCCAAAAAAAAAAAAAAAATTTTTTCCTACAACCATAATTATTCCATAATTTTTTTACATGTGCTTGTTTGTGGGTGATTAATTATTACTTACATATAGATACATCATTTTTCCTTTACCAATTACACCATGTCACATCATAATTATAATAAAAAATTATATAAGCCTAAACTTTTTGAGTGGCATTGATGAGCTAGAAAGAGATCTACAATTTTTCTTTACCATTTAAAAAAAAAATGCAAATAACAAGACAGTAATATTATTAGACAAGAGTGATGAGAAAAGTAGCCTCCTGGCACACGTTGGTGTGATAAGAAATCAGGAATCAAAGCTCCCTAGGCCTTTTTCGTACCCTATAATTCCCTTAGAAGTGCCAGCTAGAGATTTTGTCATATGTACATGTCATGCTCTTTGGTTCCTGATTTCTTATAACATCAACGTGTGCCAGGAGGCTAGAAAGGAAATCAGCAAACAACCGAATCCAGCGAAGATATTCTAAATAGAAATCTGTTCATCTTTCTCGGGCAGTGAGAAAGAAAGGACAGGAGCTTCAAAAGATAATCCTAAGCTCTACTTTTTTTTTTTCTCCCTATTTTTTTTTGCTGACTCCTGAGCTCTTCTTTTGTGGCAGGAAAGTAGAAGTTCTTTTACTTGAGTATTGACTATATATTGGGTCTGTTTGGATAGAATTTATTTTGCTAAAATTGAAAACTTATTGCTAAAAATACTGTAGCAAATAAGTGGAAAAACGTGGATTATATTTTTTTACGCGGATACTGTAGCAGAGCTGAAATTACTGTAGCAGAGCTGAAATTACTGTAGCAAATAAATGGCAAAGTTCAGCTCTTTTTTTTCCCTTTTTCTATTCACTCCTCACCATTCCCTTGTGCCTTCAGAGAGTTCCTTTCTTCCTTTCCTTTATTTTTTTCTTTGATTCTCTGTTACTTCACTTCTCATTCCCTTGCTCACATCTCTCTCTCGTTCACGCTCGCCACCGGAGTTGGGTTGGATTCGGAGTGTTCACGGCGTGGTGGAGTCGGTGTAGTCCCGGCGTGGCGGAGATCGAAGTGGTCACGGCGTGGTGGAGATCGGCGTGAGCCCGGCGTGGAAGAAAACGAAGTGGTCACGGCGTGGGCACGACGGATTCCAATGGGTTTGTTTGATTTTTTGCTATTAATTTTTGTCTTTTGGGTTTGGATGGGTTGGATTTTTGGATTCCTATGGATTGGTATTTTGGATTCTGATGGGTTTGGGTTGGATTTGGATTGGTTGGTTGGGTTGGCGTGGTGGTCTGTGGTGGTGGCATGGTGGGTAGTGGTTGTTTGGTTGTTTTTGCTATGGGTTTGTTGGGTTTTTGGTGGGTTTTGTTTTATTTTTTTTATTTTGGGTTTTTGGTTCCGGTGGGTTTGGTGAGCAAAGGGCAGTGGTGGCGTGGTGGGCATGGTGGTGGCGTGGTGGGTAGTGGGTTGTTTGGTTGTTTTTGCTTTGGGTTTACTGGGTCTTTGATGGGTTTTGTTTTGTTTTTCTTTTTTTTAATTTTGGGTTTTTGGTTCCGGTGGGTTTGGTCGGCAGAGGGCAGTGGTGGCGTGGTGGTGATTGTTTGTTTGGTTGTTGAGCAAGTGAGGGAGAGGCTTGGTGTCCATGAACAGTGCTTCAACACGCACCGTTCATCAGAGTCGTCGCGCACCGTTTAACACAACACAGAGCACACGCCATGAACGAGCTTGGAGGTTTATTAATAAAACGGTGCATATCTATTGAGATTGTTTCAGCTCCATGAGGTTAATGAAATGCTCAAGAGCCTGGTGTTGGTGTCCATAAACAGTATTAAACACGCGTTTGGATTAATGAAACGGTGCGTAGCGAGTTGCGTTTTCATTTCAGCCTGCGTTTCCTCAGCACAACGCGTGGGTCCCAGCATTTTCCAAACGTAAACGCCAAACGTGGTTGCAAAACGTGAATCCAAACACTGCCATTGATGCTGACTTTGGAGTGGCGTCTGCATTTTCAGATTTTTTTTTTTTTTTTTTTTTTTTTTTTTTTTTTTTTTTTTTTCTGCATATAAACAGTAACCTCCCATGCTATACTGTATGAGGACAAAAAATTACTGTTCATAACTGATTACACACTAAAAAAATATTAAAAATAAGTCTCATGTTATTATTTATATATTTAAAAATTATTTTATTATCATATTTTCAATTTTCTATTTCAATAACAATAAGTTCAATCCAAACAAATCCATTAAATAATGCAAAAATCGTTAATAAACTTTTGTAAAAAGATGTAGAAGAAGGCGAATTTTGCTAATTGGGTTTTGTTAACAGTTAATAACTTATTTTTTTGGTAACTTTTTAGATTTTTATGCAACTCTTGGCAATTTTTTTATCACTTTTGGTAATTTTTTTTTACAATTCTTTTTTTTTTCTTTTTCTAAGTGAGATCAAAAAAGAAAATGTAAACTATTGCAGCATAACATTTCCTATAAAGAGCATGATATGTACAAGTGACAAAATCTCAAGCTGAAAGACAGGGAGAAAAAGAGAAGACCGAGAGAATGTCGCATCTTCTAACTTCTAAAATGTTCTAATGAGACGTCATTAAAGGCTTAAATGTGATGCATTGAGTGTAGTTTATTTTTTTATTTTTTGAAAATAAGGACCTCTTCAAATTACATTAATATTTCTGCCCTCTTTTATTATGTCTGTAAGGTTGAATTTAATTAACCATGTGTTGGCTTTATTCTGTGACAAATTTGCTTGTAATACAACACTTAGAAACCCTGTACTTAGGTGGGAATCATGTAAGGGTAGTGTGTGAGAGAGTGTGAAGAAATGCTCAAGACTGTGCAGTAAAGTAAGGACTCGCGGCTGGCTCTCGCGGGAGGCTCGCGGCTTGCAAGCCGCCAAAAGTTGCACATGTGCAGAGCATGCAGGGGAGCTGAACAGTCATGCCAGCTAGAGCACTACAGGACAAAAATCCAGACTGACCACTCAGTTAGCTCGTGGCTTGAACTCGCGACTCAGCCAAGTCGCGAGGTCAAGTCGCCAGTCAGCTCTGTTTTGGAAAAATTGACTCTTCGCATTCCATTCTTACACCAATATAAATAGCCCTCATTCCCACAAAATATGTGTGGTCATTCAGAAAGAAAAACCCTAAGAGTGGTTTCTTCAAAACACCCACCCAATTAGAGAGAGTTACTTATTCTTAGAGAAAAATCTTTGTAGTCTCTTCTCATTCCCTCTCTCATTGTCATACCTATTGAGAGGAGATTTCTATCCAAACACTACCCACACCCATTTAGAGTGTTGAGTGTTTTTGGAGTTTTGGGAAGTATTGGAAGATGCCAAGGATGGCGGATGCTATGGATTATAGCGGAATCCGTTAAGCTAGAAAAGAAAAAGGTTCGGCGCAACCTCGTTGGAGCAAGAAACTTGGAGGGCTTAGGTACATCGGGTAGATTAGGCTTGGAGGGTCTATTACTGTTTATGTATCCCAACTACATTTTCTAGTGGATTATTGACCGCTTGGAGGGCGGCGAAGAGGTTTTACGCTGAGAGTTTCGGTTTCCTCTTCGATAACACATCGTGTGTTGTCTTTGTGTTTGCATATCTCTTCCCTTTATTTTTGCCTTTTATTTTCTGATGTGGATGTGTTTTTAATTGGTTTAGATTGTTTACCAATTCTGTTTATAGCTTTTGTTCATTTTCCGCACACTAGTTGTTTGACATAAAGCTTGAATTGGTTATTTTGTAATTGGGGGTCTAAACGTTCAAGAGTGTTTTATACACATAATTGAACTTTCAATTGGTATCAGAGCGGGTACACTTGTTATGGTTTAAATACCTAAGTGTGATCCTTGACCCCTTGTGTTTATTTGCCATGGATTGTGCTTTGTATGACTCTTTGCATGATTTGGTTGGTGATGAATGTAACATGCCACGTGTTTGTGAAAATGCCTTTATGAGTGTTAATCCTCATAAGTGTGATGACATGTTATTTGAATCTATGGGTGTTGTTGACAAACTCTTGAAGAAAAATGCTAAGAAGTTTCAAAAGAATTTGAGCAAGTTATTTTGTGAAAAGGATGATTTGATTGTTAAGCTCAATGAATCCAACAAATTGGTTGAGAAATATAAAAAACTTGTTGAAATTTCTCTTGAAAAGCTGAAAGAGTTTGAATGTTTGAATATGGACTTGGATGCTAAACTTGTTTTGTCTAACAAACTTGATGATCTTAAATGTGAAAATGAATCTCTTGAGATGCATGCCAAGTGTTTGATTGCTGAACCTATTGTTAAAAAGGATGAAAATATTTGTTGCAATCATGTTGTGGTACCCAATTTTGTGTCTATTGTATGTTCTACCTTAAAGGACAAATCGGTGTACATTCCTCTACATAAAAGAAATTAAAAGGTGGAGAGAAAAGCTGTTAAGTCAAAGCCTTTGTTTAGGTCTCAACCTAAGGTTTTGAATGGATCTAAGTTTGTTCCAACTTGCCACCATTGCGGTGTCATTGGTCATATAAGATCTCAATGTCATAAGTTAAAGAGGGAACAAAACCATGTTGCGAGGTCCCTTCCCAAAAAGCCTAGCGGACCTAAACACATTATTTGTCACCATTGTGGTGCATTTGGTCATCTAAGACCTCAATGCTCTAACCCTTCATGCATTAAATGTCATAACTTCATGCATTTTGTGCATCTTGCATTTATTTGTATGCATTGTTTCGTTTTTGATCTTACTTCTATGTTTTCGTTTTGTGTGAGTAAAAATCCAAAACCACATAAAAAGTGAAAAATACAAAAAGTTTGATCGTATTTGTTTGAGCACATATCACATGTGAGTTTGGCCTTGTACCTTTGTACAAATGGTTTTATGCATTTTCGAGCTTAGCTTGTTATTTTTGCACTTATATCTTTGTGGGAAAAATCTTGACATCTTTGTGTGATTGTTGTAAATCGATCTTCAAACTTGTCATGAATGATTAGTCAATAGTCATGTTGGTTTTGATACTTGCGTAGACTTGTGCTTATATCTCTTCCCACTCTTTTATTTTTATTGTTTAAAGAGTTCAATAAATGTAAATTTCAAAATGAAAAGAGATAATGAGCTGCAAAAGCCGTCGCACATACTAGTATTTGACTAGGAAAAAGGGAAAGCGACTTGTATTGAAAATGTTTGATGCCCAAAATGTTGGGAAAAATTCTATATTACTGTGAATAAATTTTAGCAAGCACAGCGGAAGCACAACCACACAAAAACACAAAGATTTACGTGGAAACCCTTTCTCATTGAAAGGAAAAACCACGGGACAAACTCCGAATAATTTCACTATATAAAATAGAGATTACAACACTTAGAGATACAATTTGAGTAAAAAAAACTCTCTTTTTCTTTTCACTCACTGCTCTCTTCCTCACTGTGTATTTTCTCTTACTCTTTCTATTTTTCTCTTCTCTCTTGCTTGCTCTCACTCACGCAGCTCTTCAAGACTGCACTAGTCCTCACCCCACTATGGGACTTCACTTCTTTTTCTTTGGGACTTCACTTCTTCAGCCCTCTGCCCAAATGGCCGAATGGCCTCTACCCTTTTATTTCTTTCACCTTTTCTTCTTTTCTCCCTTTCACACTCTTCACATCAAGTCACATTAAATACAAGCCACTTATCTTGACTTTGCTTCAACCATTTTCTTTCTTTAGCTCTCATTGGCCGAATGGCCTTGCTTGTTTCTTTCCTTTTTCCTTTCAGCTCTGCCATAGCAGAATGACTCTTGCTTTTGCTTCTTTCTTTTCTTTCTTCCTTCAGCATGTTGGACACGCCTAAGCCAACCACTCCAATTACTCTTGGTGACTTTTGTACATAATGAAGAAAAGATAAGAAACATTAAAGACAAGCTCATTAAATGAGCTCTTGACAAAAACATGTGGGCTGGACACATGGTGCAGTGCACCCAACAATCTCCCCCTTCAGCCCACTACGGAGGAGATTTTCGATCCAACTCTTCAGTTAGAATTCATTCCGGCCAAGTCAACACCAGACTCAACCTTCTTCGTTATCTTCACTAACACTGAGAAAATTTCATCAAAATTAATTCCTTTCATTCTCAAAGAATTTATTTCACTTTGGATATCCTTAATACAATTTCTTGACTCCCCCTGCTCAAGACCTTCACAATCTTTCACTTCATCATTCTTCCTAGCATCATGATATTTTTCATCAAATATCACTTTCTCATTTAAATCACTTTCAGGTAGAGAGAATTTTACTCTCTTGGTTGCAACACCATTACTATCAACTTTCAACTGTTGAGTTTTCTCAAAAACTTTGGCTGCATTGGACTTTTTCTTACAAGCCCTCACATGAGTTCTGTACATGCCACAACAAGCACGTCCTCTTGCAATAACCAATAATCCTTTAGAAAGTTTCCATCTTCCATTGCCAAGATGGTTACTATAACCCGCTCGATCCAAAGCCAAAGTAGACAACACATTCATCCTTAAATCTGGAACATGCTGCACATCCTTCAATATCAACGTGCAACCAACATTTGTCTTGATGCGCACATCACCAATTCCCACAATTTTTGAATAACTGGAGTTACCCATCTTCACAACACCAAAGTCGCCTACTTTGTATGTGGTGAACAACCTTTTTGTGGGGATAACATGGTGGGAAGCTGCTGAATCAACAACCCACTCAACATCATTCTTAGCAACATGCTTACATTTTTGCTCTTCAAGAGAGAGCATCAAAACATCCTCATGAAACACAACTGCTGCAGTATTCTTCTCATCATCATTCTTTTCATCTTTCTCTTCAGTTTGTTCTTTATTCCAATGCCAGCAGTTTCTTTTTATGTGACCCTTTTTCCCACAATGGAAACATTCTCTCATCTCTTTAAACTGAGATCTACCTTTTGACTGTGACCTGTCATTGGATTTGGCCCGATCATCAAGCCCTCTACTTCTATTTCTGCCCCTATTCTCCATAACAAGAGCTTGATCTTGTGCATTGTTTGTACCAGCATCTCTTCTGCGAACCTCCTCACTTAGAATCAAATCTCGAATATCATCATATTTGAGTTTGCTTTTTCCTGCAGAATTACTCACTGTCATTCTCATGGCCTCCCAACTGTTTGGCAAAGAAGCCAAAACAATTAATGCACGGATCTCATCGTCAAAATCAATCTCCACAGAGGACAATTGATTTGTGATGGTGTTAAACTCATTCAGATGCTGAGCCACAGGTGTACCATCCACCATCTTCAGATTAAATAACTTCTTCATCAGATGCACCTTATTGTTAGCTGAAGGCTTTTCATACATGCTAGACAAAGCCTTCATAAGATCCACTGTGGTCTTTTCCTTCATAACGTTATGTGCAACTGATCTTGTTAGAGTTAATCGTATAACTCCTAGCACCTGTCTATCAAGAAGACTCCATTCTTCTTCTTCCATACTATCTGGTTTCCTTCCCGAAAGAGGAAGATGTAATTTCTTCCCATACAAATAATCTTCGATCTGCATCTTCCAATAGCCAAAGTCTGTGCCGTCAAACTTCTCGATTCCTGACGTCTTTCCTTCTTCTCCGGCCATTGCTCTCAGTCGAACCTACGCTCTGATACCACTTGTTGGGAAAAATTCTATATTACTGTGAATAAATTTTAGCAAGCACAGCGGAAGCACAACCACACAAAAACACAAAGATTTACGTGAAAACCCTTTCTCATTGAAGGGAAAAACCACGGGACAAACTCCGAATAATTTCACTATATAAAATAGAGATTACAACACTTAGAGATACAATTTGAGTAAAAAAAACTCTCTTTTTCTTTTCACTCACTGCTCTCTTCCTCACTGTGTATTTTCTCTTACTCTCTCTATTTTTCTCTTCTCTCTTGATTGCTCTCACTCACGCAGCTCTTCAAGACTGCACTAGTCCTCACCTCACTATGGGACTTCACTTCTTTTTCTTTGGGACTTCACTTCTTCAGCCCTTTGCCCAAATGGCCGAATGGCCTCTACCCTTTTATTTCTTTCACATTTTCTTCTTTTCTCCCTTTCACACTCTTCACATCAAGTCACATTAAATACAAGCCACTTATCTTGACTTTGCTTCAACCATTTTCTTTCTTTAGCTCTCATTGGCCGAATGGCCTTGCTTGTTTCTTTCCTTTTTCCTTTCAGCTTTGCCATAGCAGAATGACTCTTGCTTTTGCTTCTTTCTTTTCTTTCTTCCTTCAGCATGTTGGACACGCCTAAGCCAACCACTCCAATTACTCTTGGTGACTTTTGTACATAATGAAGAAAAGATAAGAAACATTAAAGACAAGCTCATTAAATGAGCTCTTGACAAAAACATGTGGGCTGGACACATGGTGCAGTGCACCCAACACAAAAGCCAAAGGCTTGTTCATCAAATTGAAATATCAAAAATTTCAGGCATCAATCTCAAAAATGAGATGTATTGCTCAAAATGAGTTGTATTGATTCAAAATGATCAAATGATATGAATTGTAAGAAGCCAAATGAAAAACTTCAATTTTATGTAATCATTTTCTTGTGGGAGGTCATATATGTTCATTTCTATAATTGAGATAGACCACTTGACTTAGTACTAGTTGTGTATGACTTGATTGAATTGATCATTGAAGTTTCACTCTAGACTAAGGACTATTCCACATTTGATACACACACACACAACACACATGCCTATTGTTCAATGAATGTCTTATTCATTTGTTAGATTGTACTTGTCTAAATGTGATGTGTGTGTGCTCAATCATATATGGTTCAATCCAAAAAGATTTTTGATCATTTTATATGTTTTTGGAAGTGATTTTTATCACTCTTTGTGTTCATGTTTAGTGTTTACTTTGTTTTTCATCGTTTAACCATGTTCTGTATTGAAAAACAGGTGTCAATGTTTTTCGCGGCTCAGCTGGCGACTCGCTAGTCGCGAAACCCCAGTCGTGAGTTCATACAGAAGCTTTTGGCGACTCACTCGCGGCTTGCTCGCGACTCGCGAAAATTTTCGCGACTGAACCTCACGACTCGCCCAGTCGCGAAACGCCCAGAAATAGTTTTTAAAAGGTTTTTTTGTGGGAAACTTGTTTTAAACCTCTCCCATCCTCTCTAAAACCCCTCTTTCAATATTTTTTCATTAAAACCCAACCAATTTGAATGGTTTTTCATTCCATTAACATTTCTAAGGTAATTATAAATTCTTTTCATTAATTTTGATCATTGGATTATGTTTTGGAGAGTTTTGTGCTCTTGATTGAGATTTTTATCATAGGGGTTGGGAAAACTTATTTTCTGTCAAATTTCTTCATGGGATTGGTTTCTTTTGCTTATTTGCATTGGATGTTGGCCCCTTGTGGCAGAAAGAACATGTATTAAGGGTGGATTTCATGATGTTCATGCATTGTTTCACATTATTGTTCATAGTGTGCATGCTAGGTGTTTGATAAAATGCCTCTTAGACATTTTCTCGCTTGTTTGGACTTCGATGAATACCAAACTTTGGGGTTCTCATGTTTCCTCATTAGGAACATGTTTGGTTCATTGGTTGTGTATTTAACGCACCTTGCCCCACATGTGCATTTTTCATGCATTGGTCATGCATTGCACACAGCCACCTCTTGCACACACCTTTACTACCCTTGTCATGCATTGGTCTAGACCTTACTTATTCATCCTAGCATGTCATGTCTATCTTATGCTCTGTAGCATTTTACTTTGTCTTTGATTTGAGCTTCATTTTCTCATTCATCTCACATCCCTCATGCATCATTATCATCGTTTGTTCCTTCATCTCTTGCCCTCGTTTCTCCTTGACCCTTTGTCTATTCCTGACAAAAAGGGGGAGAGTATACTCTAGAGAGTATACCGGAGTGTTTTGTCATTTCTATATGACTCTTGTGCACATCCTTAGGGAGAGAAATTCTATTTCTCATGCACATTTGTAGGGGGGGAGTTATTCCATAGGGGAGATGCATATACCAAGGGGGAGAAGACATTGAGATCATAAGAAAACTTTGTTCCGTTTGTTTTCTTGTTGGCTTTATGGTGCTTTGAGTTATGCTTTGTGGTTCTCATCGCATCATGGTTTTGTTTTCGATATGCATATATCCCTATGTTATTGTGCTCCATTGAATGCATGTTCGGATGATCATTTGTTTTGCTATGTGATCATTGTAGTCATTTCTATATGACTGTTTTGGTGTATGATCAAGTTGCTCACATGTTTCACATCATGTTTACTTGATTGCAATTTACTTATTACATTATACTTGTCATTTTATTACTTGCTTTACCTTGAGGGTCTAATGTGTTTTGTGCAAGTGTTTCAGGTTACAAGTATATATGCTCCAAGTGCATCATAACTTCTCATCACTTTGAAGGGGAGAAACTTTAAGCACTTTTAGTTTATATTGTTTAAGTTTATATTTAGTATTTTGTGGTTTGTACCCATGTTACTTTTGTAAGCTTTTAGGGTTTATATCTATAGGCTTTATGGTCTGTACCATGCTTGTATGCAGCCTTTTATACTTTGTTAAATCTGTACTTTTAACTAAATGTTATGCATTTTCTTGTTAAGTACTGTCACTCTTGTGCCCTTGTAGGATTGTTCCTAGATGCATATACTTAGTGTATTGTGCATTGGTTGAGTGTAGAACATGCAAGTGACTTGCATTGAGCTTGTTTACTTGTTTGTTTAAGTGTTCATTCCAAGTGTGAATGAGCATTGTGGTTACTACCTTGTAGTGATTGCTTTGTTGACCTAGCCATGGTTTGTTTCTTAACTCCATCTTTGCTTGATCACATCATGCCTGCTTCATATGCATTTCATGTGTTTCTGCATACAATGATCATGGTGTATTGTTGTGTTTTAGGAGATTCATGTTCATATGATTCAAGAGCTTCACAGCTTCTAGATTTAGGTGTGAGTGAGTTTTGCCATTGTTCCCAAACTCACGTTTAAGTCTAGAGTCTGTTTTAGGGTGTTTTGTCACGGAATAGCCAAAGGGGGAGATTGTAAGGTTGAATTTAATCAACCATGTGTTGGCTTTATTCCGTTACAAATTTGCTTGTAATACAGCACTTAGAAACCCTGTATTTAGGTGGGAATCATGTAAGGGTAGTGTGTGAGAGAGTGTGAAGAAATGCTCAAGACTGTGCAATGAAGCAGGGACTCGCGGCTGGCTCTCGCGGGAGGCTCGCGGCTTGCAAGCCGCCAAAAGTTGCACAAGTGCAGAGCATGCAGGGGAGTTGAACAGTCATGCCAGCTGGAGCACTACAGGACAAAAATCCAGACTGGCCACTCAGTTAGCTCGCGGCTTGAACTCGCGACTCAGTCAAGTCGCGAGGTCAAGTCGCCAGCCAGCCCTGTTTTGGAAAAACTGACTCTTCGCATTCCATTCTCACACCAGTATAAATAGCCCTCATTCCCACAAAATATGTGTGGCTATTCAAAAAGAAAAACCCTAAGAGAGGTTTCTTCAAAACACCCACCCAATTAGAGAGGGCTACTTATTCTTAGAGAGAAATCTTTGTAGTCTCTTCTCATTCCCTCTCTCATTGTCATACCTATTGAGAGGAGATTTCTATCCAAACACTACCCACACCCATTTAGAGTGTTGAGTGTTTTTGGAGCTTTGGGAAGTATTGGAAGATACCAAGGATGGTGGATGCTATGGATTATAGCGGAATCCGGTAAGCTAGAAAAGAAAAAGGTTCGGCGCAACCTCGTTGGAGCAAGAAGCTTGGATGGCTTAGGTACATCGGGTAGATTAGGCTTGGAAGGTCTATTGCTGTTCATGTATCCCAACTACATTTTCTAGTGGATTATTGACCGCTTGGAGGGCGGCGGAGAGGTTTTACGCCGAGGGCTTCGGTTTCCTCTTCGATAACACATCGTGTGTTGTCTTTGTGTTTGCATCTCTCTTCCCTTTATCTTTGCCTTTTATTTTCTGCTGTGGATTTGTTTTTAATTGGGTTAGATTGTTTACCAATTCTGTTTATAGCTTTTGTTCATTTTCCGCACACTAGTTGTTTGACATAAAACTTGAATTGGTTATTTTGTAATTGAGGGTCTAAACGTTCAAGGGTGTTTTATACACATAATTGAACTTTCAATGTCTATATTCATTAGTATACTTTTTACTTTATTTTTTTAAATATATTTTTGTGCGGGCCGTTTCACACTTCTTAGAGTATTCCCATAGCATTTCATATATTTAAATTTAAAGTAAAATTCTATTCTATTATATTATTAGTAAATTAAATTTTTTGACATATTGGTATAAGTTCGGATTTGTCGAAATATTTAAACTAATAGTAAATAACATTTATGTAACTTTCCTAATTACTTAATGTAAGGACACGATTTTGTAACGAACCGCAACAGTGTTGGGTTCGCACGTAAAAGGCCCAAACAATATCATTTGTAGAGCATGGGTTTGAAAGGCTTGGCCTTGATCACCAGGCGGTGGGTTTTTCGTGATATCCAGACATGGTTAAGTTGTCTTCGCCCCTGGAGTCTTTCTCCTGGAGGCAGGCTAGGAGGCTCTGGTTTTTTGGCCATTTTTCCCAGCCTCCTTCCCCGAATTGCTTCTTTTTCCTTTTATACTAGCCTGTCTTCCTTATCCAACATCCACGTGTGGGGTTCGATTTTCCAAGACTGATACTTGTCCCATCAGCCCATACCCAAAGTGGTTGGGGGTGGTTGTAAAAGCTGGAGAATATGACTCTGTCAGGTGCAGAGTATTGAATGGCAGTAAGGGCAGCTTTCCCTGGTCGTTATATTTCCCAGCGTACCCTTTTCTAAATGTCATAGATATTTTAGATTTTTTCCAAAGTTATTTCTATACCATTTTTTCCCTTTCCTCTTGTGAGATCTCGGTTATGCCGAGGACTGAATCGTCTTCGACTGTGTCCCAAGGCTACTTCGTATTTGTATTGCCGAGCCTGGGCCATCACCTTCCTCGACTTGGGCCTTTGGACCCCAACAAGTAAATGGGCTTGGCCCACGAATTATTGGGCCCCACAATAGCCCCTCAAAACCCTGCTGTCCAACCTCTTGGTTGGAGAGGAGGGTTTTGATAATACCAAGCCTTTATTATAGCTCGTTCAACTCAGCCCTTCATCAATGTTGACGTTTCTTCGTCTGCCCAGGAAATGTACCGGTCTACGAGACATTCCTCTGAATTTATTCACGACGCGCTCATGCTGTTTGGCTATCCAAAACGAGCCTTTAATAGTTTCCCTTTTACGAGACCATTCAAATTTAACGGTTATTGATGGTGTGGGGAAGTGGAGCGGGCATATTCTTGTTTGCAGATTTCCTTGGAGATCTGAACATATTAAATACCTTCCGTTTCGCCCCTCATATAAAAAGAAAAAGCAAGAGATTATCTTCTCCCATACACGAACCCTTTTAATCCTCCCAAAATCTGAAACCCTTAGACTCCCTCCAGAGTTTACTTTTACCCGCTGGTTACACCTTAAATTGTGATACGTTCGAGATAGGAATAAGTAATGGAGGAATCGTACATCTCCCAGAAACACAATATTTTTATGAGACTCAAAATGGCTCGGTCAGGGCAGGGATGGTGGAGACTCAAGATCCTTCTTACCTTCCTTTCAGCCAAAATCCGAAGCAGGGACTCGTCACGTCAAACTTTCGGCGTGACTGAGCTGGGGTCGCCCATTATCAGTACCAGCCGCTCTCTTATGAGCACAACTAACATGGCACTAGCGTGTTAGGAGTCAGGACTGACGCAGGGACCCAGTGTCCTCGCTTCTTCATCTCTTCCTTCACTGGTGCCTCCTTTTACCTCTCTTTCTTCTTCTTTCCACTGCCAGATCCATCCTGGCGCTTTTCCTTCTTCCTCTTCTTCTCCTTTCTCTTCTTCTCCTCCTTCTTTCTCTTCATCTCCTCCCTCTTCTTCTGAAGAAGGTCCTTCTCTCAATATGGGCGCTACCAAGGCAGAGTTTGGAAAGATTTCGGAGACGAGTTTTGAAAAGACATCAGATCGTTTATATTGTTGTTGTTTTTATTTTATTATTTTTGTAATTCACCTTCTGTATAGGCTTGTTTAAGCCCTTTTTTGTACGTTGTAATATCTCTTTATATTAATAAAAGCTGTTATTGCTTCATTTTACGCATTCTACCTCTTTATTTCTGAAATGGTTACGCCGTGAATAGATATATTACATTGTGAATCCTTTTTATTTTTGCACTTTGACCGATGCCTAAAACCGCAATCTTAGTTAATAAAAAGATCTTACTCTGTGTTTGTAGACACTGTCCGACTTAATACTACTAAATCGAATTAGTGATATTTAGGGTTGAAACCCCTATTAAGAAAAAAAGAAAAGAGCATTATGATGAGCTTATTAAAACGGCCTAGCACAATACCGCCGACCTTAGAGTACAATACTTAGGGCCGAAATCTGTTATCAAAGAAAAAGACGCTATTATGAACTTACGAGTGCTGTTCGGCACCATAATACAGACTTGAACTAATGACACTTAGTGTCAAAATTCTTGCTAAGGAAAAAATATTATCACGACTTTAATAGAATTGTTTGGCACAGCAATGCCGACCTGCAAAAACAACACTTACCCCAAAATAACCGATGTGACAACTGTATGCTCGGGGCGGTGTAGGAGGTAATCATCCGAAGATATACAACCCACAAAATGAACAGCCCCTCCAAGTTGCTGAGTAGTAGGGCGTTTCACCATCCTCTTAACAACTTTAATAGCTTTAATCTTTTATGGTATTTGAGCCGAGGATTGAATAGCTTAGAATTTTTACTAAGTAGCCGACCTTATGAAACTCAATTTTTCCTCCAAAACTCAGTTTTCTCATCCAAGTAGTTGGTTTCCCCATAGGTTTGAGTCCGAGGACCATGCAATACCTTGGTTCTGTCTAACACTCAGTTTTCTCGTCCAAGTAGTTGGTTTCCCCATAGGCTTGAGTCCGAGGACCATACAATACCTTGGTTCTATCCAAAACTCAGTTTTTTCATCTAAGTAGTTGGTTTCCCCATAGGTTTGAGTCCGAGGACCATGCATTTTCTCATCCAAGTAGTTGGTTTCCCCATAGGCTTGAGTCCGAGGACCATACAATACCTTGGTTCTGTCCAAAACTCAGTTTTCTCATCTAAGTAGTTGGTTTCCCCATAGGTTTGAGTCCAAGGACCATACAATACCTTGGTTCTGTCCAAAACTCAGTTTTCTCATCCAAGTAGTTGGTTTCTCATCTAAGTAGTTGGTTTCCCCATAGGCTTGAGTTCGAGGACCATACAATACCTTGGTTCTGTCCAAAACTCAGTTTTCTCATCCAAGTAGTTGGTTTCCCCATAGGCTTGAGTCCAAGGACCATACAATACCTTGGTTCTGTCCAAAACTCAGTTTTCTCGTCTAAGTAGTTGGTTTACCCATAGGTTTGAGTCCGAGGACCATGCAATACCTTGGTTCTGTCTAAAACTCAGTTTTTTTTTTTTTTGGCGTGGGACCTTGGCTTTAGGGGAATTAGCTCCTCGGCCAAGCCCCTAGAACCATCCACGCGATTGATGCTATCAAGCGTAGCCCTTAGTCAAGAATCATAGCCCCTAGCGGAACCTTACATTGGAACTCTATAACCAACAGTTAGAAATGACAAAGGAACTATCTCGACCTACTGCCTATGCCAACACACAAGCCTTTCCCACAGACGGCGCCAATTGTAAGGACACGATTTTGTAACGAACCGCAACAGTGTTGGGTTCGCACGTAAAAGGCCCAAACAATATCATTTGTAGAGCATGGGTTTGAAAGGCTTGGCCTTGATCACCAGGCGGTGGGTTTTTCATGATATCCAGACATGGTTAAGTTGTCTTCGCCCTTGGAGTCTTTCTCCTGGAGGCGGGCTGGGAGGCTCTGGTTTTTTGGCCATTTTTCCCAGCCTCCTTCCCCGAATTGCTTCTTTTTCCTTTTATACTAGCCTGTCTTCCTTATCCAACGTCTACGTGTGGGGTTCGATTTTCCAAGATTGATACTTGTCCCTTCAGCCCATACCCAAAGTGGTTGGGGATGGTTGTAAAAGCTGGAGAATATGGCTCTGTCAAGTGCAGAGTATTGAATGGCAGTAAGGGCAGCTTTCCCTGGTCGTTATATTTCCCAGCGTACCCTTTTCTAAATGTCATAGATATTTTAGATTTTTTCCAAAGTTATTTCTATAACATTTTTTCCCTTTCCTCTTGTGAGATCTCGATTATGCCGAGGACTGAATCGTCCTCGGCTGTGTCCCAAGGCTACTTCGTATTTGTATTTCCGAGTCTGGGCCATCACTTTCCTCGGCTTGGACCTTTGGACCCCAACAAGTAAATGGGCCTGACCCACGGATTATTGGGCCCCACACTTAAAAAAAGTAATTATCCCTGATTCATTACTTAAAATCTCAATCATTGATTAGAAAAAAGTAAAAAAAAAAAAAACCTAATGAGAAGTAAAAAATAAGAATTTCCTAATATGTGTCCTTAAAGCATATATTATCAAACTATTTTCTATCAAAAAAAAATATATATTATCAAACTATTTTATAAAATTTTTTATGAAAAAACGGAAAAATAATTTAAAACAACTTTAATCATTTTTCTTTAAAAAATTTCGAAAATAGATGGTAAATAATAAATGCCGATCCTAATCACCACTGAGACTATTCTCCCTTACACATGTTTTTTTGACTGAGAAAAGCAGCCTCCTGACACACGTTGATGTGATAAGAAAGCAAGAATCTAAGCTCCAAAGGCCTTTTTCAGAAACTAATAATCCCCTTTAAAGCACTAGCATTGAAAAATGCTAATGCTATATTTATGTCCTTTTTAGCATTTTATGGTTCAAAATGTGTTGCATCAAAGGATGCTAAACACAAGAATTGTAAAAAATTATACAATTGTGCTACAGTACAATTCTATCTTTAGAATTGTACTGTAGCACAATTGTAAAAAAAATATTATATTTTATTCCATCCTCTCTACTCGTCTGGTACTTCAATTCCCATCTCTCTCTTCGTTCTCTGTATCTCCGTATCTCCATTTGCTCTATCCTCTCTTCAGACCAAAACTCCTCCCAACATCAACATCAACATCACACACCATCCTCCATTGCTGAAGCTCGACCGATTCACCCTCACCCTCTCCATTGCCGAAGCTTCACACGGCGTCTCATCTCAGACCCATCTCCAAATCCCTTTGTGGGTCCGTTGTGGGTTGTGGGTTGTGGGTTATGGGTCGGCGTGGTTATGGGTCAGTGGTGGTTGTGGATCGGCGTGGTTGTGGGTTGTGAGTTGTGGATTGGCGTGGTTGTGGGTTGTGGGTTGTGGATCGGCGTGGTTGGGTCGTGGTCGTGGATCGGCGAGCTGGGATGAAGCGGGTCGTTGGTCGTGGATCGGCGGCTGAAGTGGGTCGTTGGTCGCGGTTGGGTCGTGGTTGGGTTGTGGGCTGAGGTGGCTCCGGTGATGACTTTTTTTGAATGGGTTTGCTCCGGTGGGTTTCAAATCGTGGTTGGGTTGTGGTCGTGGTTTGCTCCGGTCGTGTTTGGGTTTCAAATCGGCTCCGGTGATGATTTTTTTTTATCGGTGTGGGTTTGTGTTTGTTTGTGTTTGTGTCTGTGTTTGTGGTTTGTGGTTTGTGCTAGAGGTTAAGGGAGCCTGAGAAAAAAAAAAACGGTTGGAAAGCCTAGGAAAAGAAATAATAAAGAAAGATAAAATAATAATATTTTAATAAAAATAGAGTTTTTTGATGTGGGAGGAATTGTAAAATGGTATGGTATAAGCAATAAAGTTGCTTTTTGAGATGGTAAAAAAATATAGGATAGCATTTCTTGATGCTAATGCTCTTAGTAGTGCACTGCTAGAGATTTTGTCATATGTACATGTCATGTCATGCTCTTTAAATTCGTATTTACATTTCCGACCAAACAAAATCCTTCTAAGAGCATCTGTAGTCGTTGTTGTAAAAATTATGTCATTTTACCATATTAAAAATCTACTTTATTATTTTACCACATTATTTTATAATATTTCATTTATCAAATGTTTTATATTTTTACCATTTTATTTAAATATTATCTCTTAATTCTTTTTAATTCTTATTTTAAAACCTAGGGACTGTAGCCATAGATGGGGACGGGGGGCTGTAGCCATAGATGTCAAGATGCCTGTACCGTATGCCACAGATGTCACAAATTTAAAAACTCAGAACCTAGGAACTGAGGAGAAAGAGAAATAATAAAATAATAAAATTATATCCCACATATATTATGATGTCAAATATATGAGAATACTGTAGCATGTTGTAAAAATTATGAGATTTGGAATATTTGATATTTGGTATTTTTTTATGTTTAGTGTGCCAAATGTGCCAAATATTTGGCATTTAGCACATTTAGTGTGGGTGTCCTAACAATTGCTTTCGGGACGTAACTTTATCAGGGAAACAAGAAGAGCAAACAATTCTCTCTTATTGATTATAACCTCAAACACATGCCTTATAATTAGTAGAGGAAAGTTTCAGCTTCCATATCCAAACGTTATTTTGAGTGGCATTGATGAGCCAGAAGGAGACTGAACATATAGATAAAGACGCATGAAACCAATGCCTAGAAAAAGATCATAGAGGATCAGATCACATACTTGATTTAGCAAGTGTGGCATGACATTAGTTTTACTGGACAACAAGATAACTTGAAGATTCAGTACCACGAGTCATGGCCTTACTTTGGGTCCAGCACTATCATATGTTAGTTTTTTTTTTTTTTTTGAGAATCTCATATGTTGTTAGTTGAAAATGATATTCCACAACTAACAACATATGAGATTCTCAAAAAAGTTGAGAATGTGATTTCTTTTTTATTCTTTTTTTTGGTAAACAGAGAGGAAAATTATATTACATAAAATCAGCAGTTACAACCCGAGTGACTCGGTTATACAAAACAGCATTAGCATCATTAGATAAGACCTCCATAATACCAAAAGGGGGGGGGTCATATAGTAAACAAAAGGTTCAGACAGACTATGACCAAGTTTAGCAAGGAAATCAGTGGCTTTGTTGGTCTCCCTATAGCAATGTTGCAGCTGGACCTCCTGGAAAGCTTGAAGAATGGTCTTGCAAGTATCCACAATGGGTTGGGTTAGCCGATTGGTGGCTTTAGTGTTAGATAACAGGTTTACAACTTCAAGGGCATCCACATTAACAATGAGCTTTTCAACACACATATTTCTAGCCATAGAAGGCCATCCTTTAAGGCCCATAGTTCAGCCAAAAGGCAGTTAGTAGTGCCAATTTTTTTAGTGAAGCCTTGCACCCATGAACCACATGAATCTCTAAGAAGGCCGCCTCCACTCACAAAGCTTGAAGAAGACAGAACAGAGGCATCTGTGTTAAGCTTATGCCACCCAGGATTTGGTTTGGCCCAAGAGACAACCAAGTTTCTTTTATGGCTGCTGGAGTTAGTTCCTTGAGTGAGGAAGTAAAATTCCGCAGCTTTTGCAATGCAGTCTTTAATAAGAAGGGGGCTGCCTGCTTCCGTTGATGGACAATAGAGTTCCTGTTCAACTAGAGAGACCAAATTCCAAAATAAAAAATGACTTTCCATGGCATAAGATGGCGTTTTGAGATGATGGTGGAGGTCCCATTGAGGTGAAGCCAGTCAAGAAGAGGAAAACTAAAAAACTAAATGACTTTTGAAGGAAGACCAAGCTGATTCCAGAAACTTACAGCAAAAGGGCATTCTTTGAGGAGATGGTTTATTGACTCAACTTGACTATGGCAAAGGAGGAAGGCTTGATCTAAGGTTAAACCCCTTGAACCCAAGACTTCTTTGACAGGGATGCTATTGTGAGAACAAAGCCACATGAAAATAATTATTTTCTGAGGGACTTTCATTTTCCAGATCCAGTTAGAGGTGAAAGTAGGTGGGTTCAAAGCATTTAACCCTTTAGCTAAAAGGTAGGCCGAGGCTAAGCTGAAATTGCCATCCCTTGAGAGAGACCATGCAGTTTTGTCACCGAGAGGGGAGTTGAGATTGATGGGGATGGCTTGAATAATATCAATAAAGGATTGTGGGGGGAAGAAGGAGAGGCTTTCCCAGTTCCAGCAACCATTAGAGTCAATAAAATCACAAACCATTTTTTTCTCTTCACGAACATTGAGGGGACCAAAGAAGATGGACCTGACAGGACCTATAGAGCACCAAGTATCACTCCAAAAGGATGTAGAAATACCCGTGTGAATGACTTTCCTTAGACCTTTGTCCAAAAGAGGTTTTGCAGCCTTACATGCTACCCAAGTACGAGAGCAAGCTCCTTTGGAGGACAAAGGGTTATTAATTGCCTGGTTGGAGAGATATTTTGCTCTTAGGACTCTTACCCAAGGAGAATGATCATCATTTGTAATTTCCCAGTTCAGCTTGGCCAAGAGAGATAGATTCCTGGGTCGGGAAGCATGGATGCCAAGACCTCCATGATCAGTAGGGAGAGTGACCTTATCCCAATTTACCATGTGCATTTTCCTTTTTTCGGGAGTGGAGTCCCAAAGAAAGTTATGATGAGCCCTATCAAGTTCTTGGCAAACTCTGCTGGGAAGAAGGGCACCCTGCATCACATAAGAATGTGATTCTTTTAAATGCCACTAATACGATTCGCTGAATTACCTTTCGAATTAGAATATCAAAATGTCACGTAATATCATCTTACTTGGTCCAAGAGAAATGATAAGTCACAAAAATAAAAGCACTGTCAAATACCAAATAATGTCATCCTAGAAATTGCACATATAATAATGACAACGACAAAAAATGTATTGTACTTTGGGAGATATTCCAAAAATGGATTGGGATCCGGAATGCAATTATACTGTGCAATTTACATTTTTACTTTTTTTTTATTGAATGGTTGAGATTTAAAGTTGTTTTTGCAACTTTAAATCTCAACCATCCATAATTAGATATTGCTTCAGAAACAATATCTAGTTATGGACTAAAACATGCTAAGGTAAAGAGCAGGCCTCTTCCCTTCACTATCTCTAGAGACTGGACTCCGAGTCACTGTTTGATTCATTTGACCGAGTGGAGACAACTGTGGAAGTAGCAATCCCTTGCTTCCCGGAGGAGAGAAGATTTAAGTAAGTAGGGCCTACGAGAGTAGCAAACTAGTCTCATCTTCTTAGCCTTTGCACGAAAATTTGGCTTTTTTGCACAAAAAATTGTAGATAACATATATACTGGTCCAAGAAAGAAATGGAAAAATGTTTTGCAAGAAAAAAAAAATCAGTCAAATTTTGTTCAAAAATACCCCCGACTCCTACCAGCCAAGAATTTTTTCGGAATACAATGTCGGCGTTTTTGAATAAAAACTTGTAGATAGCTGTGGGGTCCAGTTAGCCAGGAAATACTATTAAAGTTGTATGAATTGGGCCTATGGCCCAATCTGAGGATATCAACTAATTCAAAGATGGTCAAATAAAGTTACTACGGGAATAGTATAAGAAGAAAAATAGAGATTGTATACGATAGGTCCAAAATACATCTGAGGAGAAAAGTCATCTCGGAAACGGGAATCCGAGGTCAGCAAGAATGTCCTATCATCCCGAACCTTCTTCAAGGTTGCATTACAACTAAGAGTTGGACATTAGATAAGGGACAAGTAAAGGGAGGCAACAAATATCTTCAAAAGCTGCTACTTCCACATTAAATGACTGAAATTGTATTCCAGTCAAAATTCTTGGCCAGTAGAACCTAGGGGCATTATGGAACAATTTTAACCGCGTTTTTTTTTTTCTTGCAAAATATTTTTTCCATTTGTTTCTTGGATCTCTATATATGTAATCTACAAGATTTCATGCAAAAATGCAGAAATTGTACTACAGTCAAAATTCTAGGCTAGTCGGACCACAACGCATTTTCAAGGAAAATTTTATCGAGGTTTATTTATTTTTTTTAATTGCAAAATATTTTTCCATTTGATTCTAGGACTTTCTTAAATATGCAATCTACAAGTTTTCGTGCAAAAATGCCGACATTGTATTTCTATCAAAATTTTGGGCAAGTAGGGCCTATGGGCATTTCCGAACAAGATTTAGCCAAGTTTTTTTTTCCTTGCAAATGATTTTTCCATTTGTTTCGTGGACCTCTGAATATGGCATCTTCAATTTTTTGAGCAAAAAGGCCGAAATAGTATTTCGATCAAAATTCTTGGCTTGCAAGACCACGAGTCATTTTTGTTCAAATTTTAATTGAGTTTTTTTTTTTCTTGCAAAAGATTATTCCATTTGTTTCTGGGACCTTTAGATATGGTTTTTATAAATTTTAGTGCAAAAACTTTGACATTGTGTTCTAGTAAAAAACAATTTCCAGAAGGACCAGGGGGCATTTTTGAACATAATTTAACCGATTTTTTTTTCTCACCTAAGATTTTCATATTTGCTTCCTGAACTTCTGAATATGCTATATACAAGTCTTCTTGTAAAATCACCGACATTGTATTTTAGTCATAATTCTTGGCTAGTAGGACGCAGGTGTATTTTAAAACAAGATTTAACTAAGTTTTTTTTTTCTCCAATTGTTTCTCAAACCTCTAAATACTCTTGTGGGGGCCAATTAATTAGGAAGTATTGTTAAAAGCAATATTAACTGGGCCAATGGCCCTGTCTAAGGACGTTAGACCATCCGAGGAGGCCCAAATAAGGCTATGGGAGGAATAAGGTTAAGAGAGGAATAGAGACAATGTGAGATGGGTCTAATAAGCGTCCGAGAAAAAAAATATTCTCGGCAACGTATGTCCGAGGTAAATCTGAGTGCCATATCGTCACAAACTTACTTTAGAGTTACACTACAACTAAGGATTGGGCATTGGACCAGGGATAAGGAAAGAAAGGTCAACAAATATCTTCAAAAGCTGCTACCTCCGCATTAAATGCCTTTCAACCAACTCTCTGACCTCATTAATGTGGAAATGATGCTTGAACAGTGATTAAGCAACCTTATAACTACTGGTTGATGATTCTAGAAGGTGTTGGATGGGACAGAAAGGAGTCCCCCAAATCTAACCTACACGTGTGTGGTAAAGATGATACCAAGATCGCAATATAAAACCCGGAAGAATGCACCAAAAAAGGGCATTGGATCTCATATACAATTTAGGTCATGAAGAAAACCATATGAAACAAAGAGCTTAGTTTGTTCCAAGGATAAATTTGATAATCATATCTGTGTCAAACCATTTTGAATCGTTAAGTCTGATCGTCTTTCTTCTGGGATAAATCTAGTTCTTCTATCCACGTTCTACAAATTTATTGTTTGGGCCATTAGAGTTTGAGCCCAATCCGGTTTTGGGATCAATACAATTTCAGTCCTTACAACTCTATCTACAAGTTTTCGTGCAAAAATGCCAACATAGTATTCCAGTCAAAATCTTGGCAAGTAGAACCTAGGGGCATCTTCGAACAAAATTTAATCGTTTTTTTTTTCCTTACAAATGATTTTTCCATTTGTTTCTCAGACTGCTAACTACGTGATCTACAAGTTTTTGAGCGAAAACGCCGATATTGTATTCCGGTCAAAATTCTTAACAAGTAGGACCTAGGGCATTTTTGAACAAAATTTAAACGAGTTTTTTTTTTCTTGAAAAATATTTTTCAATTTTTTTCTTGGACCACTATATCTATTATCTACAAATTTTCATGCAAAAATGCCAACACTTTATTCCAGTCAAAATTCTTGAACAGTAGGACCTAGGGGTATTTTTGAACAAAAGTTAACTGAGTTATTTATTTATTTATTTTTATTTTTTGCAAATGATTTTTCCATTTGTTTCTTTGACCACTATATATGCTATCTAAAAGTTTTCGTGCAAAAATACATTAATTGTATTCCGGTAATTTATTGGCCAGTAGGACATAAAGGGCATTTTGAACAAAATTTAATCGAGTTATTTTTTTATTATTTTTTTTTGTAAAAGATTTTTCTATTTGTTTCTTGGACCTCTAAAATATGCTATCTACAAGTTTTCGTGCAAAAAAGTCGACACTGTATTTCGGTCAAAATTCTGGGCCAGTATGATCTAGAAGCATTTTTGAACAATATTTAATTGTGATTTTTTTTTCTTGCATAATATTTTTCCATTTGTGTCTCCGACCACTATATATGCGATCTAGAATTTTTCGTGCAAAAAAGTCGACATTGTATTTCAAAAAAAATTCTTGGCTAGTAGAATCTTGGGCCATTTTTGAACAAAATTTAATATTTTTTTTTTTTTTTGCAAAAGATTTTTCCACTTGTTTCTTGGACCAATAAAAATGCAATCTATAAGTTTCCATGGCAAAACGCAAAAATTGTATTTTGGTCAAAACTCTTGGCCTGTTGGACCTAGGGGCATTTTCGAACAAAATTTAATAGTTTTTTTTTTTCTTACATAAGATTTTTCCATTTGTTTCTTGGACCTCTAAATATGCTATCTACAAGTTTTCGTGCAAAAATGCCAAAATTGTATTCCGGTCAAAATTCTTGGCCCATTGGACCTAGGGGCATTTTTGAACGAAATTTAATTGAGTTTTTTTTTTTTTTTTTTTTTCTTCTTGCAAAATATTTTCCCAATTGTGTCTTGGACCTCTAAATATGCAATCCACAAGATTTCGTGCGAAAACGCTGAAATTGTATTCCAGTCAAAATTTTTGCCCAATAGAACCTAGGGGCATTTTTGAACATAATTTAATCGTGTTTTTTTTTTTCTTTTTTCTTGCAAAAGAATTTTATAATTGTTTCTTGGACCTCTAAATATGCTATCTACAAGTTTTTGTGCAAAAACGCCGAAATTGTATTTCGGTCAAAATTCGTGGCTAGTAGGTCCTAGAGGCATTTTTGAACAATTTCTAATTGTGTTTTTTTTTCTTTCTTGCAAAAGATTTTTCCAATTGTGTCTTGGACCTTTAAATATGCTATCTACAAGTTTTTGTGCAAAACTGCCGGAATTGGACAATTTTTAATTGTTTTTTTTTTATTTCTTGCAAAAGATTTTTCCAATTGTGTCTTGGACCTTTAAATATGCTATCTACAAGTTTTTGTGCAAAACTGCTGGAATTGGACAATTTTTAATTGTTTTTTTTTTCTTGCAAAAGATTTTTCCAATTGTGTCTTGGACCTTTAAATATGCTATCTACAAGTTTTTGTGCAAAATCGCCGAAATTGCATTTCGGCCAAAATTCTTGGCCAGTAGGACCTAGGGGAATTTTCGAACAAATTTTAATTGGGTTTTTTTTTTTTTCCTTGCAGTGATTTTTCCAATAATTTCTTGGACCTCAAAATATGCTATCTACAAGTGTTCGTGCAAAAACGCTGAAATTGTATTCTTGTCAAAATTCTTGGCTAGTAGGACCTAGGGGCACTGTGGAACAAATTTAAACAAGTTTTTTTTTTCCTTGCAAAAGATTTTTCCATTTGTTTTTTGGACCTCTATATATGCTATCTACAAGTTTTCGAGCAAAAATACAAAAATTGTATTTCGGTCAAAATTCTTGGCTAATATGACCAAGGGGCATTTTTGAACAAAATTTTAATAGTGTTCTATTTGTTTTTTCTTCATACAAAAGATATTTCCATTAGTTTCTTAGACCAATAAATATGTGTGGGGCCCGAAATCTAGGGTCCCAGCCCACTTTGTATTAAGGGCCCAAAACCCAGGCCGAGGAGCCTTACTGCCAAGGACGCGCAATGAAAGCTCCTTGAAGGCCCAAGGATGTGGCCGAGGACGACTTTACGTCCAACATCTCACAAAAATGCCTGAAGAAAAGGACAGATTCAGTACAAGAGCAGCACGAGGGAGAAGGCTGCCAGCACCTTAATGTGGAGCCCAGCGCCTGACAAACCCATACTCATACCATGCTATCCAGCTTTTCCCAACCACTCTGACGTGAGGATTGACAAGACGGGTAACCACCCTGAACAAGGAGAAACGGACACGTAGGTGAAGAATGGGAAGGAAATACTAGTATAAAAGGGAAGCTTGCTGCATTTTCAGAGGGGGTCTCTTCCCAGTAACTAGAGAGAGGGGGGGAGGCCTGATAAAAAAAAAAAAAAAAGAATGGCGAGGATGAGACGCTCCTCGGACTAAGTCCGAGGAGATAGATCTTCGCACCACATCCGTGTAAGGCTTAGCCCTACAGGCCAAATCCACCTTCGTATGGGTTTCGACGAAAATCCTGACTAAACCGCTACCCAACAACCAAGGTCCAGCCTTTCCAAACCCACTCTCTACAAATCGTATTGTTCGGGCCCTTTACTTACGAGCCCAACGCCATCCTTGGGTCGTTAAAAATCGTGTCCTTACAATTGGCATCGTCTGTGGGAAGGCTTGTGCGTTGGCGCAGGTGGCGGTGGAGTCAACTCTCTAGCAAGCAGAGGTTCGCGGGGTTTCCTCCATCTCCGGCGACATGCAGTTGTTGCTCCGACATAAACTTCTGCTAGGGGCTGCGCCTTGCAGTGCCAATGGCGCGGGCAGCTCTAGGGACTTCTGGCCTTAAGCCAGCTCTCCCCGCCCTGGTCTAGGGGCTTACGTTCGAAAAATAAATAAATACAAAAAAAAAAAAAAAATCACAAGTTTTGGACAGAACCAAGGCCTTGCATGGTCCTCGGACTCAAGCCTATGGGGAAACCAAGTACAAAAAAGAAAAATCACAAGTTTTGAACAGAACCAAGGCCTTGCATGGTCTTCGGACTCAAGCTTATGGGGAAACCAAGTACAAAAAAGAAAAATCACAAGTTTTGGACAGAATCAAGGCCTTGCATGGTCCTCGGACTCAAGCCTATGGGGAAACCAAGTACAAAAAAAGAAAAATCACAAGTTTTGGACAGAACCAAGGCCTTGCATGGTCCTCGGACTCAAGCCTATGGGGAAACTAAGTACAAAAAAAAAGAAAAATCACAAGTTTTGGATAGAACCAAGGCCTTGCATGGTCCTCGGACTCAAGCCTATGGGGAAACCAAGTACAAAAAAGAAAAATCACAAGTTTTGGACAGAACCAAGGCCTTGCATGGTCCTCGGACTCAAGCCTATGGGGAAACCAAGTACAAAAAAGAAAAATCACAAGTTTTGGACAGAACCAAGGCCTTGCATGGTCCTCGGACTCAAGCCTATGGGGAAACCAAGTACAAAAAAAGAAAAATCACAAGTTTTGGACAGAACCAAGGCCTTGCATGGCCTATCCTCGGACTCAAGCCTATGGGGAAACCAAGTACAAAAAAGAAAAATCACAAGTTTTGGACAGAACCAAGGCCTTGCATGGTCCTCGGACTCAAGCCTATGGGGAAATCAAGTACAAAAAAAAGAAAAATCACAAGTTTTGGACAGAACCAAGGCCTTGCATGGTCCTCGGACTCAAGCCTATAGGGAAACCAAGTACAAAAAAAAGAAAAATCATAAGTTTTGGACAGAACCAAGGCCTTGCATGGTCCTCGGACTCAAGCCTATGGGGAAACCAAGTACCACAAGTTTTGGACAGAACCAAGGCCTTGCATGGTCCTCGGACTCAAGCCTATGGGGAAACCAAGTACAAAAAAAAAAAAAAAAAAAAAAATCACAAGTTTTGGACAGAACCAAGGCCTTGCATGGTCCTCGGACTTAAGCCTATGGGGAAACCAAGTACAAAAAAGAAAAATTACGTTACATGGACCTTAGAATCTATCCGAGGAGAACTCCCCCTTAACAGTTGGGTTAATCCCTAAACTGCATGGATCCCCCAGCATACTCTCGGATCCTCAGTACCAAAGGGATTGATGCAATATAGGGCAATATGTTACCAAAAACACAATCGAAGTCCCTCACTACTCGGCTACCCTCTCAGATGAATTATTTAGAGTTCATCGTTCTCGGACATTTGTTTTGCATGTATCGCACAGCGCTCGGCCGTTATCTCGGTTAGTTTCAAGAGTTTAATTTATTGAGAATTACCAATGCTATACTTGATAATGTCAGTAAGTTTAAACTAGTAGGAATTTGTTTTAAGGCATTTTTCTGCTCTAAGTATCATTAAAGGCAAGCGTATATTTAATATTCATTCACAAAGTAATTGCTGCCGAAAGGAAAAGTATTTAGAAAGAAATAAACTCATATTTTATTAAGACAAAGAAATAGTACAGTGTACAATGAAAAGCTGGAATAAGCTTATACCAAAGCTAACTACGTAAGTGAAAAGAAAAGATACAAGAGAATGAAGATAAAGCCGAAGAAAAAGAGCAGAGGAGAGATTGGCTGCTGTTCCAAGATGTTGTTTAAGGAAACCGTTCCTCAATACTTTTACATGCCCATAACTCAGGCAGCCAAAGAACCCAACGTGGGGCCTGCACCGTTGAAGAAAAGGTACAGAGAGCGCCTGGCTTCGGGCTAGCGCCGCTGAAGAAAAGGTGCCGGGAACCCAACTTGAGGCCCGCACCGTTGAAGAAAAGATGCAGGCAGCCGGAAGTTGATGGGCCTCCACGGAACCACGCCTGCAATATAGCAGACGGCGCTGATGGCGGAAATTCTTTCTTCTAACATACCAAAAATCTGGCATGACCAGAACCTGCTTCGGATTTTGACTGAAAGAAGGAGAAATACCATCTTCCCCTTGTCAAAACTGGGGACTGGCTTGAATCTGTGCCATCCTTGTCCGTACCACATCACCTTGAGTATCATGAGGATTCGGTGCCTCTGAAACGTGCGAAGACCTTTCATCCCCATCCACGCTTCAAACATCTTGCTTTGAGGCAAAATGGCACTAGAAATGGAGATCATGGATATGGCAGAAGGAGTATGATTCTGAAGGGAACAGGAGAGTTCATATGTAAGGGGAGTGACCCCCTACCCTATTTATACACAGAGCAAACAGGTGGCATTTAATTCGTGCAAATTTTCAAGGAATGCTGCGGACAAGGCAGACTTGGCTCAATTTCCCAACCTCATCTACAGCCGTAGGATCTGAAGATCCTCGTGAAGGTGCGCCTCGAGTATCGAAATGTCAAAAGACTCCGCGTGAATGAAAAATAAAGGAATGCCCCTTATTTTGACACGCCTCCCATGTAAATGGAAAAACACAAATAATAATAGAGTACAGGATTTGAGCGAGCCGTAATGTGGTCCTAACGTCACCAAAACCCTCCTCCCTAACTAAAAAGTCGGGCAGCAGGATTTTGAGGGGCTATTGTGGGGCCCGAAATCTGGGGTCCCAGCCCACTTTGTATTAAGGGCCCAAAACCCAGGCCGAGGAGCCCTACTGCCAAGGACGCGCAATGAAAGCTCCTTGAAGGCCCAAGGATGTGGCCGAGGACGACTTTATGTCCAACATCTCACAAAAACGCTTGAAGAAAAGGACAGATTCTGTACAAGAGCAGCACGAGGGAGAAGGCTGCCAACACCTTAATGTGGAGCCCAGCGCCTGACAAACCCATACTCATACCATGCTATCCAGCTTTTCCCAACCACTCTGACGTGAGGATTGACAAGAAGAGTAACCACCCCGAACAAGGAGAAACGGACACGTAGGTGAAGAATGGGAAAAAAATACTAGTATAAAAGGGAAGCTTGCTGCATTTTTAGAGGGGGTCTTTTCCCAGTAACTAGAGAGAGAGGGGGAGGCCTGATAAAAAAAAAAAGAAGAATGGCGAGGATGAGACGCTCTTCGGACTAAGTCCGAGGAGATAGATCTTCGCACCACATCCGTGTAAGGCTTAGCCCTACAGGCCAAATCCACCTTCGTATGGGCTTCCACGAAAATCCTGACTAAACCGCTGCCTAACGACCAAGGTCCAGCCTTTCCAAACCCACTCTTTACAAATCGTATTGTTCGGGCCCTTTACATACGAGCCCAACGTCATCCTTGGGTCGTTAAAAATCGTGTCCTTATAATATGTATAAACAAGTTTTTGTGCAAAAACACCAAAATTGTATTCTGTTGAAAATTCTCTGCCTGTAGGACCTAGGTGCACTCTTGAACAAATTTTAATCAAGTTATTTATTTTTCATGCAGATATTTTGGAGAAATTTTTTGGTTGGTGGCATTTTTGTTCAAAATTAAACTGAGTTTTTTTCCCCCACAAAATGTCTTTGCAATTTGTATATTTGACCTCAAAATATTCTGTGTACAAGTTTTCGAGAGAACTTGCCAGTATTTTATTTCGCACAAAATTCTTGTCCTCTAAGGGCTGAGGGCATTTTTGTCCAAAACTAAAACGAGGTTTTTTTTTTTTTGTACAAAATATCTTTCCCATTTGTATCCGGTGTTGGAAAAACATAGTTGGTATCGCATATAAAACATACGCAGTGAAAAATTAACAGATCTACTTCATTCGCAATTGATAACATATACTATGTAAATTTCAGAATTTAAGAACAAGGGAGTGTACTTTGATGAGGTGAAATTCAAAACTAAAGATTAGAAGTACTTGTGAACACTTTTAATTTTCACTCCAATTCCACTTATATCCAAGAAGTGTGGTCTCTCAATCTGTTTATATGTATTTATTCAAAGTAGAAGAAGAGACTGACTTACACTCACATACACACCATTTCATTCTCATATATAATTCAGCATGTTTCTTTCCTTATATATAATTTATTATCTAATTGGGCTAGCCTTTTGGGTCATTCCAATTGGGTTTTAGTATGTGGCTTGGAGTGGGACTAAAAGGGACAAATAAGACACTACCTCCAATGGGTTTTGGGCCTTTCTGCCAACTCTTGACAAGCCCAAAATTACCTTTAATTATATTTAATATCATTATATAAATATAATTGCACTCTAGGCCATATTAATAAATTATATCCCAAAACTTTATTATACATACAACCCCTTCATTAAAATATTCGTAATAATATAAAGCTAGAATGTTGACTGTCACTTTGAAGATTATTACATCTTAATCCTTGAGTATCCAGTTTAATCTTTTATATTATTCATCCTATATTTATGAAATCCAATTTCATAAATATATACCTTAGTAACTCCTTATTAAAGTGGTTAGGCCTAACACTCTGAATAACCAAACCCATTAAACTTGTCTCAAGAGAATATTTTATATCTCTGTTAAAAGATTATGAATTCTATCTTGAGAATATATATACCTTCAACACTAAATGTTGCTGCCCAACATATTGAGATTTTGATCGTGACTTTATATCTCACTTCTGATATATCAAAACAACCTACACTTCATGATCAGGTTTATTATTCTCTCAAGATTAAGGGTTGATGTATATAGAAGTCGTGAGATTTATTATTCATTTGACAGTCATTTATAAAATAATAAATCTCACAGTGGTTCTGTTCAATATGTCTTAACACTTAAAATATATCAACATATCAACTAAAAGTCTCTACTTTCATGATTAAGACAAATCATCTTAGTCGATATGTTATATTCTTCGCAGATGAAATGCCCAATTTCATTATCGACTACGAACTAAAATTCTAAGTTTACAATGAACTTCAGATTTATATCTTCTATGGCCAAATTACATAAATCACATACTATACATCTCATGGACTATATGATAATGTTCAAATATTCATGTTACCATTATTTTAGATAATAATAAAACAACTTTATTAATCACAACATAATGTCATATATAGCATCATTCAATAAGAGTTAAAGGGCACATATCCTAACATCCGGGACATCTAAATATGCTATGTACAACATTTCGAGCAGAAACTACAATATTTTCTTTCGAACAAAATTCTTGGCCCATACAAGTTGGTGGTGTTTTTGTCCAATATTAAACCGATATTTTTTTTTCCCACAAAATCTCAATCCCATTTGTATCTAGGGCTTTTAAATATGCTATGTACAAGTTTTAGAGCAAAATCACCGATATTTTATTTCGTAAAAAATTCTTGGCCGATGTCATTTTTGTCCAAAAATAAAAGAGCTTATTTTTGCGCAAAATCTCTTTGTTATTTGTATCTTGGACTTCTAAATATGCTATGTACAAGTTTGCGAGCAAAAATGCTGACATTTTATTTCGAACAAAATTCTTTGCCGGTCGCATTTTCATCCAGAATTAAACCAGGTTTTTTTTCCCCTCAAAATATCTTTCCTATTTTTATATTTGACCTATAAATATTCTGTGTACAAGCTTTGGAGAAAAACTGTAGTTATTTTATTTCAGGCAAAATTCTTGTCCCACAGGGGCCAAGTGCATTTTCGTCCGAAACAGATATGAGTTATATATATATATATACACACACATACATTATGCAAAATATCTTTCCTATTCGGAACCAAGATATCAAAATATGCTATGTACAAGTTTTCAAGCAAAAACTATGATATTTTATTTTAGAAAAAATTCTTGGTTGGTATAGGCTTGTGGTGTTTTTGTTCAATATTGAGCTGAGTTTTTTTTTCTTCAAAATCTCTTTACTATTTGTATTGGGGACTTCTAAATATGCTATGTAAAAGTTTTCATGCCAAAACGCTGAAATTTTATTTTGGACAAAATTCTTGTCCATTGGCATTTTCGTCCAAAATTAAACCGAGTTTTGTTCCTTTTTTTTTTTACCGCAAAATCTCTTTGCTATTTGTATCAGGGACTTCCAAAAATGCAGAGTACAAGTTTTTGAGCAAAAACGCAAACATCTTATTTCAAACAAAATTCTTGGCCGATGGCATTTTTGTACAAAATTAAACCGAGATTTTTTTCCCCACAAAATATCTTTGCTATCTGTATATTTGACCTCAAAATATTCTGTGTAAAATTTTTCCCAGAAAAACCGCAAATATTTTATGTTGTGTAAAATTCTTGTCCTGTATGGGTTGAGGGCATTTTTGTTCAAAATTAAAATGAGTTTTTTTTTTCCTGTAAAATATCTGTCCTGTTTGTATCCAGGGACATCTATATATGTCCTAGTGATGTTTTCATCCAATATTAAACCGAGATTTTTTTTTGTTCCGCAAATCTCATTGCTATTTTGTCTAGGACTTTTAAATATGCTATGTACAAGTTTTAGAGCCAAATCTCTGATATTTTATTTCGTACAAAATTCTTGGCCAGTGGCATTTTCCTCCAAAATTAAACGAGTTTATTTTTTTGCAAAATCTCTTTGATATTTGTATCTAAGACTTCTAAATATGGTATGTACAAGTTTGCGAGTAAAACTCCTGACATTTTATTTTAGACAAAATTCATGGCTGGTCACATTTTCATCCAAAATTAAACCGAGTTTTATTTCCCCTCAAAATCTCTTTGCTATTTTTATATTTGACCTCAAATTATTGTGTGTACAAGTTTTGGCGAAAAACCACTGTTATTTTATTTCAGGCAAAATTCTTGTACCTTAGGGGCCGAGTGCATTTTCGTCCAAAGTTAAAATGAGTTTTATATATATATATATATATATATATATATATATATTACACAAAATATCTTTCCTATTTGGATCTGAGACATCTAAATATGCTATGTACAAGTTTTCGAGCAAAAACTATGATATTTTATTTTGGACAAAATTATTGGCTAGTACAAGCTACTGGCATTTTTGTTCAATATTAAACTATTCCCCCCCCCCCCCCTTCAAAATCTCTTTAGTATTTGTATTGGGGACTTCTAAATATGGTATGTAAAAGTTTTCGAGCAAAAAGGCCTAAATTTTATGTTGGAAACAATTCTTGACCGTTTTCGTCCAAAATTAAATTGAGTTTTGTTTTTTGTTTTTGTTTTCCATGAAATCTCTTTGCTATTTGTATTAGGGACTTCTAAAAATGAAATGTACAATTTTTCGAGCTAAAACGCCGACATTTTATTTTGTACAAAATTCTTTGCCGCATTTTCGTCCAAAATTAAACCATTTGTTTTTCTGCAAAATTTTCTTGCAATCTGTATTTGGGACATCTATATATGAAATGTACAAGTTTTCGAGCAAAAACGCAACATTTTATTCCGGACAAAATTCTTGGTTGATGGCATTTTCATACAAAATTAAATCGAGATTTTTTTTTTTTGTTGAAAAAATAGTATTGAGTGAATAAGAAATTGACGTTTAATTTGTTCATTTTATCCCAAGAGGCCAACGTTCGTGAGTTTCAAAGCACCACAGTTTGTGTGAGGGATGAAATTTGCTTTAAGGAGATTGTGTCAAATACAAGACTTGATTTGAATCATTTATTTTTCACACATTTGGTTTGTGAGTTGTTAATTATTTGCAGATTTCCTTTTATAGATATGTATAGTATGTAAGGTTGAATTTAATCAACCATTTTATTGGCTTTATTCCGTACCAAATTTGCTTGTATTTCAGCATTTAGTAACCCTGTATTTAGGTGGGTTTGTTGTAAGGGTAGTGAGTGAGATAAAGTGTTGATTGCTCAAGAGTGTGCAAAAAAACAAAGACTCGCGGCTTGTTCTCGCGGGTGGCTCGCGGCTTCAAGCTGCCAGACGCAGCACACGTGCCAAGCGTGCCAGAAGGTGAACAGTCATGCTAGCTGGAGCACTACAAGACTGAAAGAATAGAGAATACAGAGCTGATGTTGGGTTCAAAACCACACCCAATGAGGCGTGTTTGGCAAGAATCTGAATTTGAATCGGATTCTTTTATGGCAATATATTTGGAGTCTTGGCTGGCAATATTTGACTTTGAGTTAGACACATTATCACACCCCCGCAAGCTAATGGGACAAGAGCGTACCATAAGCTTGTTTGCCAATAATTTGAAACGGGCAGTAGAAAGCCCTTTGGTGAACACGTCTGCTACTTGATCTGTAGTACAAATGTAGCTAACATCCAGCTCCTTGCGAACAACCTTATCACGCACATAATGGTAATCTACTTCCAAATGTTTAGTGCGTGCATGAAACACCGAGTTTGAGGCTAAAGAGATGGAACTAATGTTGTCACACCAAATAAGTGGAGTTGTTAGAGAGACACCCAAATCTTTGAACAATGATCGCAGCCATGAAATCTCAGCTGCAGTATAAGCCAATTGACGATATTCTGCCTCTGTGCTTGAGCGAGATACAGTACGGTGTTTCTTGGCACTCCAAGATATGGGATTATATCCAAGATAAATACAGTAACCACCTGTAGAGCGACGATCATCCGGATTTCCAGCATAATCAGCATCGGAATAGGCTTCTAAACAGAGAGAACTAGGTTGATAAAACAGACCATGAGTAGGAGTGCTCTTCAAATAACGCAATATTCTTTTGACAGCAATCCAGTGAGTTGTGGTAGGTTGATGCATGAATTGACACACTTGGTTTACTGCAAAAGCGATATCGGGACGAGTAAGTGTCAAATATTGTAGCGCCCCAACAACACTTCGATATTCAGTAGGATCAGGAAGTGGATCACCATCATAAAGACTTAATTTCTGTCCAGTATGAGCAGGAGAAGAAATAGGCTTGACATCCTGAAACTTTGTGCGATGTAATAGATCCATGGTATATTTTGTTTGAGTTAGGTACAAACCACCAGAACTGTATATGGCCTCAAGACCAAGGAAAAAATGCAAAGGACCTAAATCCTTCATAGAAAATAGTTTCCCAAGGTTTTGTATAAGCTGGAAAATATGAGACAAGCTATTCCCGGTGATCAAAATATCATCAACATAAATAAGTAGAATAATGATCAAAGCACCCTTACGAAATGTGAAGAGGGAATAATCAGCTTTAGACTCACAAAAGCCGAGCTCCTCTAAATAATCAGAAAATTGTTGAAACCATTGTCGAGGAGCTTGTTTTAAACCATAGAGGGACTTATGAAGCTTGCAGACATAGTGTGGATAATTAGGATCAATGAACCCAGAAGGTTGACGCATATACACTTCCTCAGATAATTGGCCATGGAGAAATGCATTCTGAACATCCAATTGTCGAATAGGCCATTTTTGATGAATGGCTAAAGCAAGAACAATGCGAATAGTGGAGTGTTTCACAACTGGACTAAAAGTCTCTGTATAATCAAGCCCTTCTTTCTGATGAAAACCATTTGCTACAAGGCGAGCTTTATAGCGCTCAATAGTACCATCAGATCTTTTCTTGATTTTAAACACCCACTTATTAGGCAAGATGTTCATATTTGAGCGAGGAGGGACCAATGACCAAGTGCCATTCCGTTGTAAGGCATTAAATTCAGCCCCCATAGCATGACGCCATTCTGCATGTTTAACTGCTTGGCTATAACAGGTTGGTTCAATCAAATGAGAATCATATATCACATTCATTGCATATTTTGGATTGGGTTTGTAAATTCCATCTTTTCTTCTAGTGACCATGGAGTGGGAGGAATTTTCTGGGAGAGTTTGTGATGTAGGAGGTAATGGATTTGGAATGGAAGATGTAGAAGTAGGTGGTATAGTGGGGTTGGGATGAGAAGTTGTAGGGGAGGAGCCTATAGGATGGTTGCTAGAAATATGAGGAAGAGAGCTTTGTGTGAGGGAAATGGAGTCCTGTGGGGTAGGCATTTGAGGAGTTTGAGGTATAGTAGGGGAAGTGGGTGGAGATCTAGAACAAGAAGGTGGAGTATGTAGTTCAGGTAGCTGAATCATTTCTAGTGTAGGTACCAAAGATTCCAGGGGACCCTTCTCTGCAGAAACAGTGTTAATGATCTCTTGAAATGGGAATGAAGACTCATCAAAAATAACATGACGGGATAAATAGACACGACTAGTGCTTGGATCAAGACATCGATATCCTTGATGATTAAGAGAGTAACCCAAAAATACACATCGTTTAGAACGAAATTGCAGCTTATTTGTATTATAGGGTCGCAAATAAGGAAAGCATGCACAACCAAACACTCGAAGACTATCATAAGTGGGAGATTTTTGAAATAGCTTTTCATATGGACTAAGATAATTTAAGACACGAGTTGGAAGTCTATTAATCAAATACACTGCAGTGTTAAATGCATCAACCCAATAGGTATTTGGCATATGAGCATGAGCAAGAAGAGTGAGACCAGTTTCTACAATATGCCGGTGTTTCTGTTCAGCCAATCCATTTTGTTCAGGGTGATTTGGACATGAGGAGCGAAAACTAATCCCATGATTAGCTAAAAATTTTTGAAAGGCATTATTAGTATATTCGCCACCTCCATCTGCTTGAATAGCTTTAATTGTGGATGAAAAAAGATTTTCAACATGCAACTTAAATTTGACAAAAATATCAAAGACTTCATGTTTAAATTGCATAGGAAATATCCATGAATAACGAGAGAAATCATCCACAAATAACACATAATATTTGGATCCTTTCATAGAAACAGTTGGAGAAGTCCAAACATCTGAATGCACCAATTCCAAAGGAAATTTGGATATTGAATCCGACAAATGAAAAGGTAGTTTAGTACTCTTGCCCAAAGGACATGAATTACAAAAATGATTTGAACTTTTACCACTCATAGGAAGACATTTATTTGAAATAAGACGCAAAAGAGTGTTGGAGGCAGGATGACCTAGCCGAGAATGCCAAACTGGAGCGCCAACACGGACACCAACAAATGCAAACGGACGACTTGACTTAGTAGAAATCTGGTTGTGAATATGGAAAGGATAGAGACCATTTTCACTCTTCCCGTAGAAAAGCGTCCTCCCCGTGCTTAGATCCTTCACATAAAAACAATCAGAGAAGAAAATAAAATAGCAGTTATTATCACGAGTAAATTGATAAACTGAAAGAAGATTAGCAGCGACAGATGGGCAGTGTAAAATATTATTCATAGCAAGGGAGGATGAACCATGAGGAATTTTATTAGAACCAATATGAGCAATATTCAAACCTGCACCATTACCCACAGCAACTTGGTCCTGGCCATGATATTCATTGTGAATAGCCAGATTTGCAAGATCCGAAGTGATATGATTCGATGCACCAGTATCAGAAAGCCATGTGGTATTAGGATTGTTCAAGGATGCAGCAGCTGCCATAGCCATGAGTTTTTGAGTTGGAATTCGGCCTTCATAAGCATGATTCATTCGGTGAAAACAGTCACGAGCACCATGTCCTGGACGATTGCAGATTTGACAAGTTGGCCGAGAAGAATTATTACTAGAGGACCCAAAATTCGTGGAACCAGAGTTGGAGTGAGACCAAGAATTCTGAGGTCGACGTGAACCAGAGGACCCTCTGGCTCTCATATTAGACCCTCGGTTATGTAGAGAACCTCGACCTCGAGTGGTTTGATTATTAGATTTGGGAGCATACATCGCAGTTGGAGTATTGTCAAGCAAAGGTGTCTGTTGTTTCTGAAGCCTGTTTTCAGCACTAAGAAGTAATGCCACAAGATCATCATATGATATAGGAGTGTCACGTGCTTGTGCAGAACTGATAGTGATTTCATATGCTGAACCAATGTTATTCATAATAACAGTAACAAGTTCATCATCATCAATGGGTTTGCCAGCCAAGGCAAGATTGTCAGCAATATGATTTATTTTGTCCACAAAATCAGAAACTGAAAGACCATCTCCTCTGGTGTTACATAAATCATTTTTCAACTGTTGAATACGATTTTTTGAGTGAGAAGCATACCTCTTCTCTAGTGAGGACCAGGTTGCATATGCTGATGTGAAACGAGCCACTGTGGATAGCACTGGTGGGGAGAGAGAATTATTGATCCAACTAAGGATCATTTGGTCCTGTTGATGCCAAGTAATATAAGATGGATCCACTTCGGTGGTCTCCTTACCATCTTTGTCCCGTTTAAATTCTGGAGGACATTGATTTGTACCATCGACAAATCCCATCAAACTCTTGCTCTTCAAAATAGGAACAATATGAGCAAGCCAAATAGGATAATTGGTTCTGTCTAGTTTAATTGACATGAACCCTGAATGACTGGGTACCACGACGCCAGTTGAAGAATTGGTGTGTTCCATTAAGATTGGTTAAAGCAAAGAAAAGAGAGAGGCTGGAAAAAAATTGTGTTTCTTTTTATTTTATTTTTAAAGGTCGTTGGACATATTGCTCTGATACCATGAAAGAATAGAGAATACAGAGCTGATGTTGGGTTCAAAACCACACCCAATGAGGCGTGTCCTGCTTTGTATTAATACTAAAGGATTATAGACAAACTTCCCTAAATTGTAGAGAAGATAATTACAGCAAATTACAATTATAGAGAATCAGCTAAAGTCAAGGGATGTGCTACGGAGGAGAGAATCAAGGGAGTGATATTGGCTGACTTATGTTTGGCAAGAATCTGAATTTGAATCGGATTCTTTTATGGCAATATATTTGGAGTCTTGGCTGGCAATATTTGACTTTGAGTTAGACACATTATCAAAGACAAAATAGGACAACTGGCCATACGGTTATCTCGCGACTGGATCTCGCGACTCAGTCAAGCTGCGAGCCACCCCTGTTTTGTAAAACCTGACGTTTCACATTCCTCTCTCACTCCAGTATAAATACCCCTTATACCCACAAATGAAAGAGAGCTTCCAGAGAGAATTTTGAAAGAGAAACCCTAGAGTAAAACGAGATTGATTCACCTACAATCTATACATTAGAGTCTCTTCAAATTCCTCAACTTTCTTCCTCTCCATTGTCAAACCCTTGAGAGGCATTTTACCAAAACCTTGTTCTCACCATATTCATCACTGTGAGAGAGCTGTTTGGTTTTCTGGGAAGCAGTTAGGAAGGAACCAATCTACATTGGTTGATGCTACGGTCTAGTAGCGGAATCCGGGAAGTTAGAAAAGAAAAAGGTTCGGCGCAACCTCGTTGGAGCAAGAAGCTTGGAGGGCTTAGGTGCACTGGGTAGATTAGGCTTGTAGGGTCTATTGCTGTCAATGTATCCCAACTACATTTTCTAATGGATTGTTTACCGCTTGGAGGGCGGCGGAGAGGTTTTATGCCGAGGGTTTCGGTTTCCTCTTCGATAACACATCGCGTGTTGTCTTTGTGTTTGCATCTTCCTTCCCTTTTATCTTTGCCTTTTATTATATGCTGTGGATTGTGATTTTAATTTGACTTAGATAGTTTATCCAATTTCATATTATAGCTTATGTTTATTTTCTGCACACTAGTTGTTTGACATAAAGCTTGAGTTGGTTAATTTGTAAATTGGGGGTTTAAACGTTCAAGGGTGTTTATACACATATTTGAACTTTCATAGTATTTCTTTATTGTTTTTGCTATTACATCTATTTTTATTATTGAGCACCCACAGTAGATGTGGGATATGTGCCAAATGCTAAATATTTGGCACATATCCCACACCAAACCCAATTTGAGCCCATTTATCAGATGTGGGATATGGTTTTTTTTTTTGCAACATTGAACAGTACCGTGACAAATTTGCCACGGTACGGAAGATGTGTGGTATATTATTTATTGTTTGTTTATTGTGTTGATGAGTAGTAAATATTATTTTAATGTGTAGTAAATATTATTTTAATGTATAGAATTGAATTATAAAACATCTGATAAATAGAATGTTGTAAAATGATGTGGTAAAATAATAAAGTAGGCATTTGATGTGGTAAAATTGCATAATTTTTGGAACATCTACTATGGATGCTCTTATATTTAGATCTACTTATTATTTTTTTTATTAATCACATAGGTAAATTATATATATATATATATATATTCAACGATCTTAAAGTAGGTTTTATATATTTTAATTTATTTTTCTGGTTGCTGTGTAAATTGATGTAAATTACTGTGCTATATTTAATCTTTGATTCCTAGGCAGTATTTGCGAATTGATATTGACTGTGCGAGATTGGTGCAGTTTTCTTACGAAATTGCTTTCGTTTTTGTGTTTAATATTTTGGGTTTATGTTTATCACAAATATCTTCTTTTAATATTATAAAATTACTTTATGATCTTCCCTATTCGATGAAGTTGATTTGTGTTTGACAGTTGTTGGTTTTGATCAATTTAGTCAATTTCGTACTCCAGGCCATTTCGAATTAAATAAATTTCGTACTACAGGCCATTTTGTAAAAGAAGATTCTATTTTTATTTTTGTTTTCATACACATATCTCAATTTTCAACTTATATCTGCAACTTATTTTATTTTTATCTTAATTTTATCTCCTCTACATGTTTACCTACGGAGTTTTATCTCATTTCAAATTAAAAAAAGCAAGTCTTATCTGCTTACCTTTGGTCAGTCATCACGTGGGCACCCAAAGCAAAACTCTTTGAGAAACGGTAGAGACTGTTTGTTTTTAGACCCCTTAAAATAATTGATTTAACCTAGTTAATTAACTAAGTTGTTACTTAGTCCAAATTCCAAGTCTAGGTTATCACAATCAAACAATCATATCATGCGTAGCAGCGGAAAATAAATAAGACAATGATATGATCACCCAAGAAAACCAAACCGGTAAAAAACCTGGGGAGGATTTAACCTAGCTATCCTCAAGGTAAAAAGCAAATCCACTAGAAAGAATCGAAGTTCATACAAAAGGACTTACAAGCACCCCCGCTTGACTTCCTAATGCAAACAACCAGTAGAACTTACTGACACGACCACGTGCAAACTCCGAATCCACGGACTCCTTCTTTCTTTGGCCTTTGCAAAACACAAACACCCCCGTTTGTGACTTTGAGATCCCACTCAAAGGTTTAGCAACACAAACACTCCTGTTTGTGACTCCAAGACCACCCTTGAAGGTTTAGATCATCAACACCTTTGATGACAAGAGAAGGTAGCAACTTCTACAATACCGGATCTTGAGATTCTTCAAGGAATAGCACCGGTAGAAAACATAAGAGAGTTTTTTAGGAATAAAACCCTAAATACAAAAGAGGCACACTCTTTTCTCTCTGAACAACCACATAAAAACGTGCTTAGAGTTTCTTTTATATACTAGGAGAAGTAGATTAGAAACCCTAATCCTAAATGGGCTTGGACTGCTGTTTGGGTTTAATTAAAATTCTGCAGATACGACTTTCGATCGGTCGAGCCTGTCTTTCGATCGGTCGAGCCAGACAGATTATGAAATCTTCTTCCTGCAGCTTGTATGTTCTTAAATCTTGACTTGAATCACATTGAGCATTGTCTAATAAAACCTATAGACTCTAAGATCTATATCTAGACAAGTTTGTGTTCACGATTTGCCAATTGTTCTAAACATTTAAAACCAAACAAACTCCCCCTTTGGCAATTCGTGACAAAACTTTCATACAAAATGAAATGCTCAAATATAAGAACAACCCAATACAATAAAATGCCCAATTACATCACAAATCCCAATCTAAGACTCCTAACCTAGAAGTTGCAAGAAGAGGTAGAAGGTCTTGATCAGAATGCACCTGTCTTTCCTGAAACACTCAACAAACACATCACCGCATGTGTGGAAAGAAAGACATATAAATAATATGACACATAATATAAAAAACAACAGTAAATTCTAACTCTCCCCCTAAGTTAGATACATCAAAAAGTTTTTATATTCTCCCCCTAAACAAAACGAACAGGTCATCTATGTCTCCCCCTTTTTGTCACGTATTGACAAAGACTACCTAATCAGAAGGTAGACAGAAAACATACGCAACAGAATAAGAGAAAATAGAGACAACTCCCCCTATGAAGAGCAACAACTCCCCCTATGAACCACAAAGGTTAAAAAAAATTTCTCCCCCTATAAAAATAGGAAAAACAAAACAAGTTTTGGGAAAAACAGTTTTGAGAAAAAATAAAGGGGTTGAGGATAAAAAAAACACAAACCAAGTTTTAAAAAAAAAAAAAAACTAAGTTGAGGATACACATGAAGAAAAAATATTCTCTCTTTCAATAAAATGCAAACATGGCACTATGTGACCCATAAACAGTTGCATGAGTAGAGAAAATATTTGCACATTGATTATCCATCATATCCTTTTAAAAAAAATATTTTCTACAGTTCACACATAAAAATAGCATATACTAGAAAGTACATAGCTCAAAAATTAATCAATCAATTTTTTTGATCAAGTTGAGTACCCAATGTAGCAAAGTGTATGCATATTATGTGTGAAAACAATGAGAGATATGATTGCAAAACTGCAAGATGGATACAAAAACAATGCAATGCATGTGAATCCTAAACACAAATGATGCATGAAAAAAAAATTGGTCAAATACTTAAAAAACTGAAAATTTTTCACTCCTCAAAGCACAATATTTCATGAATGAAATGCATGAGTATGAGATTAAAAGTTTTTCAAAAACACTTGAATTTAACCTATATCTTCCAAAAACAAGTTTTTCAACCAATTTGTCTCCAAAATTCAAACATTAAGCACATTTTGCATCAAAATCAAGGAACTTTAATCTTGGATTACCACAACAAGATCACACACAATATAATGTACCAAGTTTAACAAAGAGTAACTTGTGTAGTGTGTGCAACTAGCAAAAACTTGAGATACATGTGAGGTGATATGTGAATAGCAATTAATCACAAAGTCTACAAAATTCATCACAAAGAATTTAAAAGAGACTATCACCTAAAGAGTTACATCATATAACTCCCACATCTCCTAGAACATAAGCTTGCAATCATGTAAGTTTCTTGTATTTATGCCTCATAATATACATTCCAATTTTAAGTTTATGTGAGTTTGGCATCAAGCCTAATAATACACACCAATTAGATACCACTTGTTTGTTTTTAGACCCCTTAAAACAATTGATTTAACCTAGTTAATTAACCAAGTTGTTACTTAGTCCAAATTCCAAGTCTAGGTTATCACAATCAAACAATCATATCATGCATAGCAGCGGAAAATAAATAAGACAATGATATGATCACCTAGGAAAACCAAACCGGTAAAAAACCTGGGGAGGATTTAACCTAGCTATCCTCAAGGTAAAAAGAAAATCCACTAGAAAGAATCGAAGTTCATACAAAAGGACTTACAAGCACCCCCGCTTGACTTCCTAATGCTACCAACCAGTAGAACTTACTGACACGACCACGTGTAAACTCCGAATCCACGGACTCCTTCTTTCTTTGGCCTTTGCAAAACACAAACACCCCTGTTTGTGACTTTGAGATCCCACTCAAAGGTTTAGCAACACAAACACTCCTGTTTGTGACTCCAAGACCACCCTTGAAGGTTTAGATCATCAACACCTTTGATGACAAGAGAAGGTAGCAACTTCTACAATTCCGGATCTTGAGATTGTTCAAGGAATAGTTCCGGTAGAAAACATAAGAGAGTTTTTTAGGAATAAAACCCTAAATACAAAAGAAGCATACTCTTTTCTCTCTGAATAGCCACATAAAAACGTGCTTAGGGTTTCCTTTATATACTGGGAGAAGTAGATTAGAAATCCTAATCCTAAATGGGCTTGGACTGCTGTTTGGGTTTAATTAAAATTTTTCAGATACGACTTTCGATCGGTCGAGCCTGTCTTTCGATCGGTCGAGCTAGACAGATTATGAAATTTTCTTCCTGCAGCTTAATAAAACCTATAGACTCTAAGATCTATATCTAGACAAGTTTGTGTTCACGATTTGCCAATTATTCTAAACATTTAGAGCCTAACAGAGACATTATAACGCACGCAATTTTCTGTCCATTCTATAAAAGAAAATGGCAGACTTTGGGTTGATTATTGTATTTGATATCATATTCTGCTTTTAGATACTGTTTCATGTCCTTTGGTTACTGTAGACTGAATTTATATATATATATATATATATAGATTTTATTAATATGTACTTTAATAGTATATAATTGTAATCTAATTTTGAAAAAAATTTATCAAAAATTAAAAAAGCTTTGTCAATAAATTTTTTTCAAAAATAAATTTATTAAGGACACACATTAATTAGGCCCTTTATATATTGTTTGCATTTTTTACCCTTATTTTCAGATAATTACTGTTACGAAAGCTAGAATCTTGAAATTTACAGTAAAATCGTGTGTTGGAAGGTGAAATTTACAGTAAGGTCGTGTTATACTTGAAAGGTGACAACAAAGATTTCACTTAAACATATATTTTCAGTTTTTAAATAATATTTTATGTATTTTTACACACTTTTTTACTTATATATATTTTCACATCTATTTTCAAACATATATTTCCAATTTTAAAATACATGGACGAACGTCCTCCAAATTTCAAAGTTTCAAGCGACCTAAGCGTTTATAACTAAAATTAATGTTTTTCTGACATCACTGTGCTCATTAATTTACCCTATTATGCCGTATTGGTTCAGTGATTCGGTGAAGACTGAAGAGAGACTGAGGCCGTTGATTCGGTGAAGACGGGAGATTAGAGAGAGAGAGAGCGCGTCTGAGATTGTGTCAGTTGGATTGGGATATGAGATTGAGATATCTAATCAAGAAATTAATCTCTAATTGTGACCGTTGGATTGTGTTATTAGTTTTGATTTTAACAATTGATTTGTAATTTGGTACCTTTGCTCTGGATCACTCATACGATGTACCTCTGTACTACTGTGCTAGAGTCTACTGATATGACACGACACAAAGGAGTTTGTAGGGTATAATTGTAACCGTAGAATTTGAATCTTGATTTGGTTTAACGTTTGGATTTGAAATTGGGAACTTGTGCCAAAAAGGATGTTCAGATTGGTTTCCTCCCTTACCTAATAACCGAAGCACAAGGCATGTGACTCACATGATGTGAGTGGAGGGCTCGCACTTATATTATATATTTCAGTTTCTACTAAACAGAATCTTTCTCTATACAATAGAGTTTTGAAAAATTATAAACAAGTTCAACTACCAATATTTGGTCCATAAAAAAGAATAAAAACGTGTGGGAGGTTGGATACTAATAATAATATTATTTGTGTATTTTTTTTAAGTCCCATTTTTTGAAGATATAATAATATTTTTTTTCACTAATTTTCAATAGATAAACCAATAAAGTTGACGATAAAATAATCTAAATACAAACCCTACAATTCAACACGATACAGTCTTACAGACAAACCATTTCTTCATTTTAGAGATATATCTGCCTTCATTTTTTTTTTTTTAAATTTCTTGGGTGTTGTTTTTTCTACTCCCATCGTTCATAGCATGATGGAAATAGAATTATTAATAAGTACGAAGACTTGAATTTTGTAAGATTTGATGTTAGTTCACATTTTGCACCGTCTGCCAGTCTAAAAAATATCATAAATTAATTAATAAATAGTGGATGGTATTGTATTCCAGCGCGGATGTAGTTCTCACCTGCTCTCTCTCGTCTCTAGGTGATGCACATGCCGTGGTTTGCCTCGAGCTCTGTAAAAGGGGGACCCAACTCTACCTTCCACATATCACCCCAAGCTTCCCACTCAATAAAATCCGCTTTATCTTGCACCAAAGGGTCATGTCACTATCTATACGTTAGTATAGGGTTCTGCCTCAATAGGACTAGGACAGGCCTTGGGTCACATGAGTCAATGACTCTGATACCAGCCAAAATGTAAGTTAGGGCTTTTTGGGGATCTGATCCAATTTTGGGTTTTGCAAGCAAATTTTGAGGTCAGCTTTATTTTTTACTTTTTGAATTATCCTTCTAATTATATTTTATAAAATCATAAAATATTTACCTTAACCAAATTAGCTTATGATCTTTTGGGGTCAGGCAGAAAACGTGTACCAGGAAAAATAGTTTCGGCCATTGATCGGCCTTCTCTAGTAACTCTAATATCTTGCTAATTGCTTTTTTTGAAAAAAAAAAAAATTTTAAAAATAAATAAAGATGCCTTATGGTTAGAGCATTTTAGCATAAATGCACCAAATAATCACTGCATCAGAAAATGTTAAAAGAGAGTATTGCAAAAATATTTAGAATTGTGCTACAGTACAATTCTAATTTAGAATTGTACTGTAACACAATTCTAAAACTTATAATATTTGTTTATTCTCGATTTTCTGACTCTCTCTCTCACTTTGTTTCTCTTCTCATTCCTCTCTCCACAACGACGACTCTCTCTCATCACATCTTTCTCTCACGGTGGGCTTTTCTGGCGTGGGTTGTGGGTCCGGCATGGTATGGTGGCGATTTTTGGGTATTTTTGGGTACGTTTTCTGGGTTCATGGGTATGCGGCGGCGTGTTCATGGGTTTCCAGTGTGGTTTGTAGCGGCGAGATCAGTTTGTAGCTGGGTTTGTGTAAATTTTGACTTGATTTTTTTTTTTTGTGGGTCATCTTTTGGATTCGGAATTTGCTATTGGTTTGATTTGATTTTGGGATGGATTTTTTTTGTGGGTTCATGGTGGTGGAGTTGGGGGTTGTCGTGGTGGTGGTGGTGATGGTGGAAGGGGGTGGGGTTTTTTATTATGGGTCATATGTGGGTTCATGGTGGTGAAGGTGGGGGGTTGCCGTGGTGATGGTGGTGGCCATGGGTTTCGGGGTTGAGGTTTCTGGGGTTGCCGTGAGGTTTCTGGGGTTTATTTGGAAGAGAGCTGAAAATGAAAGAGAGCTGAGAGATGGGAGAGAAAAGATCTAATCTATATATATATATATAAAACCGAAGCCTCTGCTGGCACCACAATTTTCCACGTCAGCACAATATTTAAAAAATAAAAAATAAAAATAAAAACATTATAACTCCTCAAAATCCTAGCAACCTTACCCCTCTCTCAAGTTAAGAAATATAAAGCCACAGTTTCTGCAAACTCTCTCTCTCCAAACGCAGGAAGCCCTAAACGCACGGTATAGCATTCAAGGTTAGTTTTCTTTATATATTAATTAATACATAGTACTTTGCTCACCATTGAATACTCATATAATCAATTTCCAATTCAGTGTTCAAGAACCAAAATTCTAACTGCGCTATCATAAAATATTATTAGTAGTATGAATTTTATGGAGTTGCGGTGTTCAAGAATTAAACCAAAATTCTTTTAAATTATCTATAATATTTTATCCTCCGAAAATTTTCTCTCTTTAATTTTATTATCTATTATATTTTGTCCACTCTTATGGACTAAATCAACTTATTCTCCAGTCACCATCATTAATAAATGAGAAATCAAATCAAGGTTATAGTTTTTTTATTTGGTTGCTAGGGTTTTTGTTCATGAAATTGCTATTTTCTATTTAAAAATTGCACCTGTGGATCAATAATTATATTTCTTACCTTGGCATTTTGCACCTATGGCTAAAATTTGTGTGGATCTTTGGAAGTTCAAAAATCTTTTCTCCATTCACCATGGTTTTTCATTGAGTAATTTCTTTCTCTCTTACTCCTCTTGACGAGTTTTGTTTTTGACTAGAAGAAAACTTTTTTGCTTTGAAGGTCATGCAGCACCTGTCTCATTTTATTTGTCCTCACCACAAGGAAAACATCTAGGTAAGGCAAATAATCTATTTTAAAGTTTGAATGGAAACTACCAAGTACAAGAGGTAAATCTTTAAGGGATAAGCTTAATTGTTTCTTATTTTCAATAATAAATCATTTTATTGCAATACCGGTAATTGTTTGAGAAATCCAATATGTTCATATCTCTATAGAATAGAGATAGTAGAAGCCAATTTTATTACAACTACTTAAATTGAGTTGACTTAATTCCGTACAATTATAAAATATAGCATGAAAGATAATGGAATTAATTGTTGTAATTTTTATTTTCTTTCCATGTTTTGAATTTCCTTTATATTATTATTACAACTGAGCAAAGATTGAGAAAGTAACATTACTACTCTAATTTAAAGTTTAATGCGTCCTTCTCAAGTCATGGTCTTTATTTATATATTTGCAGTTTATATTTCTAACCGTTGATGAGAAATTAAGGCTCAGTTGCACAATATGTGTAAATTCTTCAGAAGGCTACTTTAAATAGTAAGTCAATGTGTCTCTTACATTTGTGTATTAGTTAGAATTGTTTTCAAATGATTGTACCAATAAAAGTGAATGTGTATAAATTTTATTTAACTATCCCGTGCATCGCACGGGTTAGCGACTAGTCTATATATATATATAAAACCGAAGCTTTTGAAGCTCCCACAATTTTCCACGTCAGCACATCATTTAAAAAAAAAATCATAAACCAAAAAATAAGAAACTTTTTTCCACATCAGCACATCATTTAAAAAAAAAAAAAAATCATAAACCAAAAAAAAAAAAAACTTTTCTAAAACCCAAAAAAATACTTAAACGCAAAATCAGAGGAACCCTAAGCCTTTAACACGCTCTACCTTCTCCTTCCTCCAAAACCCAAACCACGCTTTGCCGTTCCCCCACACGCAAACACAACACCGCGTTCTTCTTCTCATCAGTCAGTCAAACTCAAAACTCAACACCATGACCCCAAAATCCCTCTTCTTCTTCTCCACCACCCTCGCTCTTCTCATCCTCCTCATACCCATCTCTGCCCAAATCTCCGACCCGAACCCGAAACCGACCCAATCCCTATCCGCGGCCCACATTGAGCTCACCAACTATGGCTTCCCAGTCGGACTCTTACCCTCCTTAGTCCATGGCTACTCCATAAACAAGACCTCCGGCGACTTCTCCGTCGAGCTCGGCGGCGACTGCAAGATCACTCTCCCGCCGGACAACTACCTCGCCACCTATTCCAGGACAGTCAGGGGAAAGATCGTTTCGGGTAAGATCGTTGAGCTCGACGGGATTCGGGTCCGTGCGTTGTTCAGGTGGTGGTCCATCACCGGGATCCGATCCACCGGCGAAGACTTGGTGTTCGAGGTCGGCATGGTCAGCGCCAAGTACCCCTCCAAGAACTTCGACGAGAGCCCCGATTGCGAAGGTAAACACTCCTCTTCGTGAGTGAGCGAGTGAGGTATGAATTCAAATCCCAATTCAATTCGCTCTTAATTAGGGTTTTGAATTGATCAGAGAAATTCGAGACTAAAGTATGTGTTGTGCGTTATGATTAGTATTGAATTAACATCTCTGAGTGATAATTCTTAATTAGTAATTATTGATTTAAAATATAAAAATTGATTGAATCGAATTGTGCTCTATGTATCTCGATTATTCCTGAATATTCTGTATAGCACGAGCAAAATAAAATAGTTGCTGTCTTTTTTGATTTTGTTTTAATTTTAGTTTACTAGGCATCTGTTTGTATCGAATATGTTCTTTTCCAGATTAATTCCCTCTAAGGTATTAGCCCAAACTGCCGACTCTTCCAAAGAAGGTAATTCTTTTCTCTCTTTACGATTAAATCCGTTAGCACAAATCGCATTAGATATCTGTGAAACGTTTTAACTTTTATTTATTTTTACTAATTCGTTAATGTTTGAATTGCTTTTCAGTTTGATTAAAACTGCCGACTCTTCCAAAGAAGGTAATTCTTGAGGAAACACTGTGGGAAACCAAAAAAAAAAAAAAAATGATTAAATCCGTTAGTATGAATCGCATCTTTATTTTTACTAATTCGTTAATGTTTGAATTGCTTTCAGTTTGATTATTGTTGATTTCAATTAATTTACACCTAAGGATTTGTTAAATTATTATTATTATTTTTTAAATTGATTTCTTTCTCTGATTTCGTAGCTGATTGATATAAAGCTTCCAAAGTATTTTCACGATCAGACAAACTTAACCAAATTGAGCATCTGTTTGGGTGTGGAGGAAAAAAACAATGGAAGCACAATCAATTGTGAAGGTTCCTTTTAGATACCTTTGTTAATTTGCTTTGTTGATTTGCCAATTGTGAATTACTTTATGTTATTTCTACTAAGATTTTTCTATGGTATTCTATTTTATTTCACTTTGTTGCGGGTTCTTGCATTTTTCTATGGACAGTCAAGTATTTACCTTTCCTTTATTATGTACAGCTCCAAACATTAATCGTGTATTGGACATAGCTCAAGAACACAGTGTGAGCAGCTACACGTTGCAGAGAAATCGAGGTATCCACAAGCCAGTCAAAGTTGATGACAGCCCTTCAATGATAGCTGAAAATGGTGTGAGTAGCTCCAGCTTGTGCGAGCATGAAAAAGGTGAGAATATTGCTTTGCTCCAAAAAAGCAACATTATCCTCCTCCTTGACAATTCTCTAATTGACAGGCAATAAACTTTTCACACTGCCACTGATGGTGAATTTTTCATTTTCACTGTGCCTCAATACATATACTGGGCAAACTTCATGATTAGGTTATCTTATTTTGTAAATTAATGGTAACATCTCTTGATTACAGTATTGCAGGCACTGCGGACCGCTCATGCAACAACAGGATATATTAATGTTGTGATGCAGAGAGCTCCCAGGATCTCAGGCAGAGTTATTCAAGCACAGATGGATACAACATTTACTAATTCTAAGATGCAGAGAATTCGTGGGAACTCAGGCACAGTTAAGGTGGAGAGAGATGGATTTCTTAGCAAGTCAGAAGACAAAGCTGGCAGAACTTTGATGATAGCAACAAGCATGGATCCTGATTTGTACAAGGCTATAACAGATAGGGACATTGATTTAATCCAAAAAAGAAGGCATGATATGGAACTTTCTCCTCTCTATGACAAAACCCCTGAATTGAATACAATCCTTCATCTTGCTGCTGCAAGCTCAGACGATGAAGAGTTTGTACAAGCAATCCTCAGGATCCAACTGTGCCAAAAATTTGTCACAGAAAAGAACTCCAGCGGCAACCTTCCTCTTCATGAAGCAGTAAATGCTAGCCATCTACATATAGTGAAACTTTTGGTCATATGGACTTACTAGCAGCTGCAAGATCACTCTACTGGACCATTGAGGGAGAAAAATAAGGAGGATAATACTCCTCTTTACCTGCCCTTAATTAACAAATACCAAGCTGTGGGTTGTAACTTGGCCTTGGAATCCAAGTACAATGAAATGGCCAAGTTCTTTGTACTTGGATTGATTTATAGTTTTGGATTGATTTATGACTATTATGCTACTATTTTAAAGTTGAGTATGGACATTTTTAGTAATGTTCACTTTCATTAAGTGTTGTTTCTTTTACATGTACACATGGTGTTTGATGAAATTTCTTATGAGTTCTAGAAGCCATAATACATGGAGAGTCGTAAGGAGGAAGATAGGTAAGAAATGTGATGCTCTATTGTTGATCTAATCAAGGTAAGCTGTGTTTGATTCTTATTACTATTGTTAATGATACACCATATATTGAATATTTGCTTTGTACAATTTGCTGTTTTGTGCTGATATCCTAAGTGCTGGTGTTGTTTGGAATTTAATTTATCTGTAATTAATTGTATTGGAGTGTACTTATACAAGTTATATATTTTCTAAATTATGATCTCAAGTATTTGGTTACCACGATATCTCATTGTATGTGATAGATTTTATTGCTTTGGTATATAATTTATACCTTGATATTGGTTTTTTTTTTTTTTTTTTTTTTTTTTTTTTTTTTTTAATGTTAGGGAAGTTATGTCAATTGATTGACATGTTATTATCAACAACTTTCCCGTGCATCGCACGGGTTAGCGACTAGTTTTGATATATATTATTTTATTTTGTAAATATATTATTTTAATGAGTAAAAGAGGAAAATAGAAGTTTGGGATGTAAAGGTATCCTAAAATAGGATGGTATAATGATAAAGTGAGGTTTTAGAATGATAAAATAGAGTAGTATTAGCATTTTTCAATGCTAATGCTCTTACAGTATTGCCACTTGCATTTTTTTGGAAAAAAAAAAAAAAACCAAATGGGTTAGTCAGGCCTTGTTTGGTTTAAAAAAATGGTTACTTATCACTCAGTTTTCATCACCCATCACTTATTACTCAATTTTTATCACTCATCACTTAAAACATCCCACCCTGTTCGGCACCATCACTTACTTGTCATCACTCAATATTTTTCAACTATTTGTGGGCCCCATACCTGTACCTTGTACAGCTTTTACTTTTTTTTTTTTTCCTTCAACCCCTAGTACCCAAACTCTCCGAACCGAATGAAAAAAAAAAAAAAAAAGAAAAGAAGAAGAAGAAGAAACCCAGAAACCCGAACCTAGTGAAAGAAGAAGGAAAAAAAAGAAAAAGGAAGAATTGAAGACCGAACCAGTGAAAAAAAAAAAAAAAAAAGACCGAACCCAAGAGAAGAAAGGAAAAAAAAAAAAAAGAGTCAAAGGTCAAAAGGTGTGGCTGTGGGTCCTTCTATGTGTGTTTAATTACAAAAATGTCATTGAGTCATGGAGTCCAAACAAGTGTTCTTCCATGGGCCTCACCAGTTTTGGATAATGATTTATGAAAACAGGTTGATATCACTCAAAACTCTCTTCATCCAAACATCATCTCAGTGTCTTGCCACTTGTGTTGTTTTTTTTTTTTTTAGGAATGTCTTGCCACTTGTGTTATTTGAAAAAGAATACGAAATCAAAAAAAAAAAAAAATATATATATATATATATATATAAAATAAAAAACGATATCATATTATCACTGTTTGAATCACTGACGGAATCACTGTAATTACTGAGCAATTTTTTTTTTCTCTTTTGATATTAGCCATACACGTCTTATAACTCTTGTCTTGTCTGAAACTCGTGAGTTGTCTTCTAATTTGCTACTCCTCTTTAGACTTCTACTTTCACCTCTTAGTGCCCGTTTGTTTCCACATTTTGAGCCCAAAAAGGGCTTTTTGATAAAAGCCAAACCAAAATATGCGTTTGGTTAAGCCCAAAACGCAACTTTTTGATAAAAGTTGCGTTTTGGGCATAGACCAAAAATAAGGAGAAACGTGGAAATTTTTATGGACCCCTGAGGGTCCATAAATGAAAACGCACAATGCGCGTTTTGGGTGGGTTACCGTTGCAATATTAGAATTACGGAAATACCCATCAATTATTCAGTTCTCTCACGCCCCTCATCTCTCATCTCTGCTCTCCCTTTGCACGACGCCTCCATCTCTTCTCTCTGCTTTGCTCTGCCCTCTCCGTAAGTCTCTTTGCTCTGCCCTCTCCGTGAGAAATCAACCCAAAGAACAGAGAAATCATAACCAACCCATACCCATGAGAAATCAACCCAAAGAACACACAGAAAAATCATTACCCAAAACACAACCCACAATCCAAAAATACAGAAATTAAATAGCACAAACCCACGGCCAAACCCACGGCCAAACAACCATAAACACATAGAAAGACAAAAAGAAAGAAGAAGAAGAGGAAGAAGAGGAGGAAGACGAAGAAAGACCGAACCCACAGTGTTCAGTTCAGGTCGTGAGGCTTCTCAATGTTCAATTCAGGTCCGCGAATAATTTGCTTCATATAAGTCAAGAAGCGGAAGTGGAGAGCTTCTGGAAATCAAGTGGAAAAAAAAAAAAAAGAAAGAGAGAGAAGAAATTGAGAGAGCCGGAGAGCTTTGGAATTGAGAGAGCCTTCTGGAAACAAACGGAAAAGGAAAAAGGAAAGAGGAAAGAGGAAAGAATGAAAGAATGAGAGCCTTTTGGAAAGTGGAGGTGTGGGAAAGGAAACGTATGGAGGAAAAAAAAAAGGCAAAGTATTAGAAATCACAATTTAAAAATATTACCACAATATTTTCACAATATTTTCACAATAAATTTTAAGTAATTAGCTAATATTGATGAGTAAAAATATAATTTCAGTAATGGGTTCAAATTAGAATTAGTAACAACTTTTCATATAAGATTTTGTTATGATTCTTGCGAAAGTATTGCAAAAAATATTGTGGATGTAACACTTTTTGTTGAAAAATATAATTGTTGAGAATGAATAGAAAAAGAAAAATAAATATTAAAAAAGAATAAATTTGATTACAAAATAAAAATTAAAAAAGTGGATAGGCAAAAGATAAATGTCACTGTTGATTGTCCAAACAGTACAAAAATTTATCTAACCTGCTGGAGATGCTCTTATATATACATTGTCATTTTTGGTAATTTATCCCTCAAACTGTCACTTTTATAAGTGTTAGCCAAACATTCAGTTTTTTCAAAAAGCATTTTTTAACAGTTTTTACCAAACACTCAGCTTTTTGAAAATGCACTTTTTCAATTATGCACTTTTTGAAAACTCCACTTTTTCATTATGCACTTTTACAAAAAGCTGAACCAAACTCACCCTTAATCTCAAAATCCAGTCACTCGTTAGCCTGACCAAAGGTAAGGAGATAAAACTTTCTTTTTGAAATTTAAAACGAGAAATGCTCACGTGATGCCTGACCAAAGGTATAGATAAAATTAAGATAAAAATAAAGAAACATAAAGAGGATGAATGGTGTGGTGTGGTGTGGTGTGGTGGCGAAAAAAAAAGATTGAGTTATTAAAAATAATTTGTTTGCATATAGTAGTTTAAAATTGAGATTCGTGTATCAAAACAAAAATAAAAATTTAATAAGAAAAGGAAGAAAAAGAGAAGGTTTGAGGAAGGTAGTTCATCCTTAAACTTGTACAAAATTGAACAAAAAGAGATAAGAGCTTCGATGCTCTCTATTGAAAAGGTTGATGGACTGAACAACTCTCTGAAACTTGCTTTATTTTGTATAAGGCTTTTTCAAGATAAGCAACGTAGAAATCATTTTAGCTCACTTAGGAGCGGTGCTATGAAGTTTCAATACGTAGAGGATGAATATAAAAAATATTATGAGCATCCGCAATAACTTTCCTTTCCCTAATATGGTTGAAGAAAAAGATATCTTTTTTTTTTTTGGTAGAAGAAGAAAAAGATATCAAAGTTTGTATGGACAGTGTAACGTTGATCAAGTATTTCTGTATGTGTTTTTAAGATATTGCCCATTTGTAGGCCAGTTTTGTATTATTATTGTTCTAAACTAGAAAAATATGTATTATATTGCCTATTGTGGGCCCAGACTTCCTATTGCCCATTGGGCTCAAACTCATGTATTTTAGCCATCGCCTGTGTATGTATTTTGTATATTCAGAATATAGAAAATACGCGCACAGGCAATGTCTGCGTATTGGGTGCATGGCAGCATATGGTTTTGTAAATCGCATCTCAAAGAATGAAAGAAAAGGAGGAAGAATAGCGTGAATCACTTGTCTAAAGTTACTGCATAACGACTATAGCTTTGGAGCTTAGAAATAGATGTATAATATGTTAAGAGAATAAATTGGATCAGGAGCTGGCTTACTCATATGTTATATGTGGTTTGGTTGTTAATATTTTTCTTAAAACGAAGTTACACTTATGTAACATGACTCAATCTTTTATAAGTGTCTCGGTGTGATTAGTCTAAGCTGCTAGACAGTGTGATTAGTCTTGGGTACTGTAACTATTTCAAATGAGTACTGTAACTATTTAGGGTTTTATTTATTTTTTTTATTTTTTTTATTTAGGTTTTAGGGTTTATTAGGGGTTTAGGGTTCTGGGTTCATGGTTCAGGGTTTAGGGTTCAGCCCAATCCAATCCTACCAGTACACAATCAAATTGCACAAATCTAAATGCATAATAATATTGTTATTATGCTAATGTGATGCAATGCATGAGATTTGAAATTCATTTGAGTAAAAACCCATCCCAAAATTTCAACAATAACTCATTCATTTTGAAAAACCCCAAATTTTTCAGAAACCCCAAAACCTAGGCTACAAAACATGAATGCATGTAAATGAAGGAGAAAAGAAGCTTACCAAGTGAAAGGAAAACTTGAAAAAAAAGCTTGAGAAATCACTTGGGAAGAGGTTTGGAGTGAGAGAGATGGTGTTTGGGAGAGGAATAGGTGCGGACAGATCGAGAGAGATTGAAGAAATGAGAACTGGATCGCGAAAAGAGAATATATAGCTCCTTAGTGATTCTTGACAGATAGAGGTGTCGAGAGGTGTTGAGCCATCTGTAGAGGAAGGTGTCGAGAAAAACAACGTCAACAGATACAACTGTCGAGGAAGGTGCAGAGAAACAAAGCAAAGACACAAGAAGAGAAGCTCGATCGATCCACCAGCTGTCGCGAAGCTATCGAACTATCTAGGAACTTTGTCTCTGGTTACAAATTGCTTGAACAAATTTTGCTCAACACTTGTGCAACTTGCGTACCCTTTGACGGCCTTTAGAATAATCCTTTTATATGTCTAGGGTTAGAAGAAAAGAAAGCCCAAACACATAAACACGGATTGGAATCAAAACAGAACTGGAATTCTGTTTTTCATAAAACTTGACAGATACCTGTCTGTCGAGGTGCTGTCGAGAAGCTGTCGAGCCACGGGGCTGGAACAGTTTCTTAAGCTCGATGGATAGCTAGCTGTCGAGATTTAATGAACAATACTTCTTCAGCTTGAATTTTGAATAGACTTGTATGTCTTCAACACTTGATCTTGAAACACAGTTTCTTGAAGTATTAAACACATCCTAGATCTACCCGTAAAGTGCGTTTTGTCAAAGGATAAACCAATTACATAAAATAGTGACACATGTTCCTAACAAGTGAATCACATATGTGCTAACAACTTATTATTTTCCCGGAACCATTTACAAAGATAAACTTTCCCCGAAAGCCAATCACTAATATCCGCAAAACACGAAAGAATCCACTCAAAGCCTTTATGTCCTATCCAAATAGAGTGCTTGGCATGCCGGCTGCACTCGTGGATAGCATATGAGTCAGGCCGCCCTCTGTTAAAAGAAAAAGAGAAAAACTTTGCATCAATACGGAAAGAAACTTTTCTGCCCCCATGATCAGATAAAGGTCAAGAGGTATTTTGTTTGGTAACAATATTAGATGGAGATGTAGTCTCGGAAGGTTTTTTAGGTAGTGTAGATGATTGTGAGGGGTGTGATGGTGGGATTGAACTAGAGGGAATATTTGTAGAGGGGTGAAAACATGTGTATGGTGGAAAACCAAAAGGTGGGAATTGGGGTGGGAACAGAAAAGGATAAGGAGATAGAGAAGGAAAATGTGGGACTGCTAGTGGTAGGAGGGAGAAAAGAGAGGGAGTTTGGGGCGGTTGGTAGGGAGTGTGAGGGTGGAAGAGTGGGAGGTCTCATTCAGGCAGACTCCAAAGATCTATTACATCTATAATCCACATTTCTTCTAAGTCAGGTAATTAGACCATTGATAACTCAACTCTTCCAAGCTACCTTTTTATCTCTTTTTATCGGTAACTCTTCCAAGCTATCTTGCAAGCGAATATATTGGCAAGAGCAGTCATGTTGTCAACCACTCCTACTAGGAGTCTAGGACCATCTCACTCTTACTCAAATTAATCTTCAAAGTAGTCCCTGCTTCAAAACAAGTAAAAAATCGAATGTAATTTGTTTAGTATTAGTGTTAAGTTACCGATTCTCCCCAAAAATTTAGTTTTTGGGAAATGGTAAATTTAATAATTTAACTACATACTTCTAACAATTAGCATCATAACACATGATTGTATCATTCGCTGTATAACATCTGAGAAATGTTTCTCCCAATTTGATGATACCAAAAACCTATGAATCCTACACATAACTAGAGGATCTGTACCACTATACCATGTAAATAAGCCCCCTTCAAACGACAAGTCAACCAAACCTAACTCCTCAATAAAGTCAAAGAACTCTTATCATTGCAGGAGTAAATCTACCACAACCCAACCTCACTAGGGAATTGAGTTACGTTAAAATTCTCTAATAAACACCAGGGTACATCTCTCTTATGCCTCACTTCGATAAAATTATCCCAAAGTGAATGCTTGAAACTGTCATCAATTGGGCCATAAAGCCCAAAGCAAGCCTAATCATACCCACTCTCCACCCCACCTTTTCCCACCTACACAATACCATGAAGGCATGAAGCTACCCATAACATAATCAATCTTCTCCAATACCTATCTACCCCACATAAGGGACACCACTCCTGCTATATTAGTAGTGTTATGGGTATAAATAAGGGGCAAAATAGTAATATCATTATACTCGTTTATATATAAATAATATTTTATGTGTTAGGGTAAACTAATCAAACCCTAAACACATTTACTTTAAAAACATGATATTAGAGTGCCCAACCCACTGCTGTTAACCCTTGTAATTGCTACTCCATATGTTTCTACAAGAGTCCAAATTGCTGATGTGTTTACCAAAGATTTATGTAAGACTCATTTGAGTTTATTATGTAACAAGCTGGGATTTTATGATTTATTCTCTTCAACTTGAGGGGGAGTGTTATGGGTATAAACTAGGGGTAAAACAGTAATATCACTATACTCCTTTATAAATAAATAATATTTTGTGTTAGGGTAAACTCATCAAACCCTAAACACTTTTATTTTGAAAACAAGTACCATTTAGATTATTAAACGCTTTTACTTGGTGTGTTGTAGATTTTTGTCGGTTTGCATCATAGATTTTAAGGCATATTTACTCCACACCTTGCTCTTCGAGAGATCATGAGTAATTTCTATGTGTCGATCATGGAAATACACGACAAGTTTGCTCTAAGTAAATTCAACCATTGTAGCAATGGGTAGGCCACAGGCACCTTTGAGTACTCCGAGACATTGGTTGTCATAGCCCCATAATGGTAACCACCATCATGTAGCTGGGTCCACATGTCTAGATCCTCTTTCATTAGATATGTGTATGGCATAATGGATGAGTCAAGTTCACTTTCCTGCTGCTCAGTTCTCAGTTTCTTCCTAAGGGCCTTAATCTCGGCTTCCTTGATAGCTTGCATGCACAGCTTAACTTTAGCTTCCTGAGTAGCATACCCCACTTTTAAGGCCAATGACTTTAAAGTGGCGTCCTGAAAATGCATGTTGAACTTGCTAGCAACATGTCAAAGGCAATATCTGTGAAATACTCGTACTTATCCATCATCATCTCTAGGCCAGTTTGCAATTGCGTTTTAAATACCCTTACGTCGGTTAGAAATTACGTAGATGTCCTTATTTGCTATCACATCCCTTAGTGAAATCCTGAAGCATTCTAAAAACTACCCCCAACTAGGCTTTGACTCTTTGTCCACAATGGCAAAGGCGAGAGGCAAAACCTTCTTGTTGGCATTGGTGGCCATTGCAATTAACAGCACCCCTCGATATTTACCATACAAATGGGTATTATCAATACTGATCACTGGTTTACAATGTCTGAATCCTTCAATGCATGGAGCGAAAGCCCAAAATACATAGCGCAACATTGAATCATCGAACTCGTCCCTGGGTATGGTGTGATACTAGTACCAAGCGCTAGTTTCTTGATCCAAGTATGCCAACAATAATTTTCTCAACCTTCAATAAGACTCTTCCCAATCTCCAAATATCTTTGCAATAGCCTATTGTTTCGCATCCCATATCTTATAGTAAGAAAACTTATGATTATAATACTTCACTTTAATGAAGTCTCTAAGGTGATCAATTGTTGCCGTGTGATTTTCTTGTAATGTTGGAACAAATTCTGCTGCAAAAAAATTACAATCCATCATTCTACCATCAAGGGCCGTGCCAAGGGGCATACAACTATGAAGACCCCTATAAGATGTGACCATCCATAGTCCGAGTTTAGGCTTCACGACTGCCCTAACGTATTACTTGCATGACTCATCCATGCATTTCACAGACAGTCTACTTTTGGTCGACTTACTAGTCATAAAGTTTCTGTTATGTTTTGTGGCGTAAATTGTTAATGCATGTTTCACTGCCTCTTTATTAGCAAAAATCAACCCTGTACTAAAATTCATGTCCTCTTTCCAAGAAGAAGCAAATGCTTGCTGAACAACTTCAAGATCAACCATATTTTCCCAAGTATTTGCATAAAATGATGAGGCAGGAGGTTCATAAGAAGGGGTCGTATTTGTAACATGCTGAACTCTAATAGTAGCATTCGCAGCATCTTCATCACATTCAGCCATATCATCAATATGAGGATTGGGAGTAATTTCATGGTCATCAACACCCCTGTCAAAGTCGCCTCGCTCAATCCTTTCTTCGTACTCATCTTTATCATTAAGATCTTCACCATTAATGGCAACATGGTCAACACTGTCCTCATCTTCATCTTCAACTACTGGAAGTGTAGAGAATTCACCTTGATGTGTACAAAATTGATTTTCATATCTATTGCTAGGTTCGCTCTCAATTGTTGTTGGCGTCTCTTGAAAATGGGGAGTATAGCCTCCCAATGTGGTGCATCGATCATCTAGGACTGCAAACTGTAGAGATGTAATTGTTTGTATAATTTCTCTACGCCTACTTCCACACGCAGCTCCAAAGTGATGTACAACTCAAAATTTGCTACTTGTTCCCATTTTTGTATCTTGCTAAACATGATCTTCATATGTTTGTCTTCTGTTATTGCCATATATCTGTAATTAATGCATTGATTGAGGACTTCATGTGGAGAACGGAAAGTAATATGTATGTCATGCAAAGCAGGGTTCACTTACAGTGTTTTCATAATTTTTATTTTCAAATCATTTAGGGTCTTTAGCTTACGCCGTATCATCATATAATAGCATTGGATACCCGGACCTTAAAATGGGAATCTATCATAAGGGTTGGCATTGCTAAGGGGTCCACCGTGGTATATAATTATATGGATCATTGTCAACCTATAGATCATCAAGTGCAATTGTGTTAGTGACAAATTTATAACTCTTAATCAACATCAATCACAAAACTTTGTGTATCAAATGCCAACAATGCTAACCTCAACCAAATTTGCATATACTCACCTTAGGTCACATACAAAAATAGTCATTACCAATTTCATATTCTTTTAAAATTCCAAATCATTCTAGGAGCATGACTTTCAAAACCCATTCAAATAAGTTATGATGAGCAAAAATATTATACCAACTAGTTATCCATTGAAATCTCTATTACAAATCTTAAACAAATATATCTTGAAATAATTTATGCTAAAAAGACTACAAATATTATCTTTGGTATCAAACTCATAATCCATTTCATACCCATGATAAAGACCTAAAAGTACTAAATATTCCTAACAATTGATCACAATATTTAGTACTAAATATTCCCAATAATTTATCACAATAGTAAACTTTTTTTTTTTAAAACCTAACATATTATTAATCACAATATTTACTGTAGGGCCAAAGAACTTGGCGACCCCAGCCCACTTTGTGCTGGGCTCAAGGTTCGCGCCGAGGAGAGAAAAATGTCCGAGGACATATGATGGAAATCCAAATGGCCTAGAGATGTTGCCGAGGACGATTCTGTCCTCGGCATTCCAGAATCCAGAAGGGAGGAATGGCACGCCGTCAAAGGCAGTCTCCCAGGGCGTTCACCGAAGAAAAGACGAGTACAGTAGGACGCACACGGGGGTATGGTGTAGGAGTAGTTCAAGGAAAAACTGTCACCTCCACATTTAATGCGCCCAACTAATGTCCTGGCCGTATTAATGAGAAAAGGACTCCTGAACAGTGCGGCCTTGGTTGCCATAACTCACAGAGGGTTTTGGAAGGTGGCTGATGGGACGAGCACTTGAGTATGACCTGCACAATCAACAGATGGAGGGTCAAGATCAACTGGAAAGAAGTATATAATGAGAGAGACCCTTCAAGAATGGGGGATTGTGAAAAAGGGACAGGAAGACAGAAAAAGGAGAAAACTGCAGCAATCTGCATGGTCTTGAAAACCACAGTAACCTAGTACTGAAAGTAGAAGAAGAAGAATACCAAGCTCCTCGGATGAAACACTCGAGGAAAACATTTCAGGCTTGAACCCATTCCCTCATTGGTCCATCCGCACCTAACCGTGTTTAGTGATCGTGGTTCAGACTAACACCTAATTCTTAAGCCCACTCTTTAAAAATTCATTGTATTGGGCCAGTTGGGCTTGAGAACTTTCGTCCAATAGAAGGAGCGCTTAAAACCAACACCCTACAATTGGCGCCGTCTGTGGGAAGAACTTGTGTGTTAGTAAGGACAACGATCCGGCATGGTAGGATCAGGCCCTCATCAAGCAGGCTCCCATCAGCTCGAACCAGCCAAATCCCAACAACAGGGTAACTTCTCCAACCCTGAGTGCGACCGAAACAAAGAGAATGGAAGGTTTCGAGAGGGAAGCGTAAACACCACCCAAACCAGCAGGAGCCACTCTTGCGCGGGCAGCCACGTGCTTCAGAGACGAAATAACAACCGGACCTCGCAACAGGAGGAAGTTAGGAGCCATATGTCTCAGAAACAGAATGATAGGCAGTCCATGCAGCGAGAGATAGACGATTTGAGAAGAAAGCTGTACCATGCACAGCAAAGACAATCTTGTTCCAGACTTGACGCACCCTCCAACAATGAAAGTGACGATGACTATAGACGAAGATCGAGGACTCCCTCATGTGAGACCTTCTCCCATGAAGAAGAACACTACCGGAGGCATAGGCGCAGAAGCCCATCTCCTAGGGGCTTGGGAAACGACGCCATGAGCAAGGCACTGGATCAACTCTCCAGGTCGCCTTTCACGCATCACATAGAAGGGGTCATACTTCCTCGACGGTTCTAGCAGCCAACCTTCACCATTTACAATAGTAAAATAGACTTGGTGGAGCATGTGAGCCAGTTCAACTAAAGGATGGCTGTCCATTCTAGGAACGGGGCGCTGATGTGCAAGGTTTTCCCGTCCAGCTTGGGACCAGTGGCGATAAGGTGGTTTAATAGTCTGAAGACGAACTCCATCTACTCGTATAGGCAGCTGACCCAAGCTTTTGGCTCCCGCTTCGTTATGAACCGTAGAGTCCCTCGGCCTTTGAGTGCTTTGTTGTCGTTATCCATGCATGATGGAGAAACCTTAAAGGCCTACTCGAATAGATATTGGGAGACGTACAATGAAATGGAAGACAACTTCGACGACGTTGCCATTATCACTTTCAAAAATAGTTTCCTAGCCGATCACCGCCTGCGGAAGTCTTTGACTGGCAAACCCGCCACCAGTATGCGCCAACTGATGGATCGGATCGACAAATACAAGCGAGTGGAGGAAGACCAGTTGCAGGGAAGAGGAAAAGAGAAGGTTATCCCTCAAGAGAGGAGGGATTTCAGGTCGGATCAGTATAGCAGCAACCCTCCGAGGAGGTACTTTGTAGGGCAACCCGGAACAACCAATGCACAAGCTGTCAACGCCGTATTCCGAGAACCAGTACATCGAGTTTTGGAGAAAATTAAGAACGAGCTATACTTTAGGTGGCTGAATAAGATGGCGGGAGAACCCTCGAGGCGCGATCAGAGCCTTTATTGCCAATACTACCAAGACCATGGCCATACTACGGAGAACCGCAAGAACCTCTGGAACCACATAGACTAGCTAGTTTGGGAAGGAAAGCTGAAGCACCTTCTGCATCATTCTAGTGGTCATCAAGGCCTTCAAGAAGCTAGGAGGGATGCTGCCCTGAGGCCACCTGCAGGAACGATCAGCGTAATCTTGGCCGCGCCAAGGAGAACAGGTACGCGCCCTGCATGAGTGTTATCGGTGGCTCAACTGCCTGCCGAGGAGTCCCTACCAGGGCCGAAAAGGGCCAGAATGAGCTTTCATTCCGTTTTGAGTTTTTCAGAGGAAGATAAGATCGGGACCATCTAGCTCCATAACGATGCGCTGCTAATCACCCTCCGAATTGGGGACTACAATGTGAAAAGAGTGATGGTGGATGGCGACAGCACGGCTGAGGTTATGTACCTCGACCTATATAAGGGGTTGGGGTTAAAACCAGAGGACTTGATGCCCTAGGACTCCCCTTTGATGAGCTTTGACGGGAAGCTTGTCATTCCAATGGGCATGATTAGGTTGCCCATCCAAACTGGCCCGAAAATAGTGGAGGTTAACTTCATCGTGGTGGACACCTACTCTCCCTATACAGCCATTGTCGGTAGGCCCTAGCTCCATACCTTAGGGGCTGTTGCTTCCTCGTTGCACTAGAAGGTGAAATTCCCGTCAGGAGACCAAGTCCTTGAAATTTGTGGTTGCCAACCCACAACGAGGCAATGCGTGGTAGCGGCCATCTCACATCGGCATGATGTGGAGTCCTCGGCCTCTGCTGCGGAGAATTTATAACAACTAAAGACCTCGGTTTCGGCCCCTAACACAACTGCCGAGGAGGCGAAATGCAAAGACCTGGAAGAGGTGGTCATTGACGATGACTCGGAGAAGTTCTTCTGATTAGGGGCTCAGCTGCCTCTCTAGGAGAAAGAGGAACTGATTGAGTTCCTTAAAAGGAATATTGACGTATTTGCATAGGATGCCTGCGACGCCCTTAGGATCGACCCAGCCTTCATCTGCCATCACCTCAATGTCAACCCGGCCATCATTTCCAAGAAGCAACCACCCCGTTGCTCGTCAAAAGAGCATGTCGATGTGATTAGAGACGAAGTGGCGAAGCTTAAGCATGTTGTGGCTATCAAAAAAGTCTTTTACCCCAAATGGCTGGCCAACACGGTGGTGGTCGAGAAGAAAAGTGGTGGCAGGTTTGCATGGACTTCATAGACCTAAATAAGGCGTGCCCTAAGGACTCGTTCCCAATGCCTCGGATAGACCAGCTAGTGGACGCGACAGCAGGCCATCCTCGGATGAGCTTCTTAGATGCCGTTTAAGGCTACCACCAAATACCACTAGTGCTGGGGGATCAGGAGAAAACGGCCTTCGTGACTCCAATCGGAAATTACCACTACAAGGTAATGCCATTTAGCCTGAAGAATGCGGGATCCACTTATCAAAGGATGATGACAAGAATGTTTAAACCACAGTTGGGCAAGAACATCAAAATCTACGTCGATGACATGGTGGTGAAGAGTAGAGTAGTGTCCGAGCATTTAAGAGACCTCGATAGCACCTTTGGCGTCTTGAGGAAACATAAGCTGCGCCTAAATACTTCCAAGTGCTCATTTGGTGTGGGGTCAGGCAAGTTTTTGGGCTACATGGTTACCCATAGGTGAATCGAGGTTAACCCTGACCAGATTAAGGCCATAAACGACTTGAAACCGCCACAAAACGCAAAGGAGGTCCAAAAGCTTACTGGGATGATCGCAGCCCTTAATCTATTCATTTCTAGATCGGCGGATAGATGTAGGCTGTTCTATCTCTTGATCAACAAGTGGAAGGGGTTTGAGTGGTCCGAGGACTGTGTGGTGGCCTTCCAGCAACTCAAGGATTACCTATCCCGGCCACCTATCATGTCCAGTCCTGAGGCCAATGAAGTTCTGTACGCATACATTGCTGTAGCCCCCCATGCCGTGAGCTTGGTGCTAATACGGGACGACAATGGCATCCAAAAGCTGGTCTATTACGTGAGTAAGTTGCTGCATAAAGTTGAGGTCAGATACCTACCCCTGGAAAAAGCCATACTGGCTGTGGTCCACGCCACGCGAAAGCTTCCCTATTATTTCCAGGCCCAAACAGTGGTTGTTCTAACCCAACTACCCTTGAAGCCTGTACTGCGAACCGCTGACTACACTGGAAAGATTGTCATATGGAGCACAATTCTGGGAGCTTTTGACATCAAATACATGCCTCGGACCTCTATAATGGGCCAGGTCCTAGCAGACTTAGTGGTCGAATTTGCTGAACCTCCAGTAGAAATAGTGGCAGACGAGCAGAACATGGATGAAAAATCGGTTGGAGTGATCTTTACACCAAGACCCCCATGTTGGAAGGTGTACGTTGATGTCACAGCAAATCAAAGGAGATCTGGAGTGAGGCTAGTCCTAATATCTCCCGAGGAAGCCATCATAGAGAAGTCCCTAAGACTTTGGTTCTCAGCCACGAACAAAGAAGCCGAATATGAGGCCGTGCTACAAGGAATTGCCATGGTACAGAAAATGGGAGGAAAGGCAGTGGCGATGTTCTCAGACTTGAGATTGGTAGTGGGCCAGGTAAAGGGAGAATTAGAGGCAAGAGATGCAAGGATGCAAGAGTACTTAAGTCGGGTCAAACGCTTACAACCGGGCTTCAACTTTTTCAGCTTGTCGCACGTCCCCAGAAGCGGAAACACTCATGCGGACTCGCTGGCCACGCTTGCCACCTCCTTGGTAGGGGATCTGCCTCGAATTATTCTCGTCGAGCACCTGGACAGAGTGAATGAAGTAGTCAAAGGCATGGTCCATGTTCATGAAGTCAGAGTGGGCCCTAGCTGGATGGACCTTATCATGAGGTTCCTTAAAGATGACATCTTGCCCGAGGAAAAGTCAGAGGTGGAGAAAGTACGAAGAAAAGCTCCTCAGTTCTGGTTGTCCAAGGACCACAAATTGTACAAACGCTCATATTCCGGGCCATATTTACTGTGTGTCCACCTTGAGGCATCAGAACTGCTGCTTTAGAGCTGCACGAAGGGATCTGCGGGAGTCACACAGGAGGAATATCTCTGTCGCATCGAGCCATTACCCAGGGATACTGGTGGCCGGGGATGAAGAAGGAAGTCCTGGAATATGTTAAAAAGTGCGACCAGTGCCAAAGGTTCATCCCGAATATTCATCAGCCAGACGGGGCCCTCAATCCTCTGTCCAGTCCGTGGCCATTCGCCTAGTGGGGCTTGGACATTGTAGGACCCTTCCCAAAGACAATAGGAAATAAGAGATACCTACTGGTTGGTACAGATTACTTCACCAAATGGGTCGAAGTTGAGCCTCTGTCCAACATCAGAGATGTGGATGCAAAGAAATTCATTTGGAGAAACATTGTCACATGATTCGGAGTCCCTCGCACCCTCATCTCAGAAAATGGACTCCAGTTTGACAGCAAGGCCTTCAGAAGATACTGTTGCGAGTTGGGGATCACTAACAGGTACTCAACTCCAGCCTATCCTCAGGGAAACGGGCAAGCCGAGGCTGTCAATAAGGTCATAGCCAACGGACTTAAGAAGAGATTGGATAATGCCAAAGGAAGATGGGTGGAAGAGCTACCGCACGTCCTATGGACCTATCGGACTACACCACGTCGGTCGACAGGGGAAACGCCTTTTGCCATGACCTATGGGGCCGAGGCTGTTATCCCTATAGAGGCAAACTTCCCAACTCTGTGGACGAGTTCATTCACCTCGGATAGTAACGACGAACTATTGGGGAAGAACCTAGATCTGATCGATGAACGAAGAGAAAAGGCAATGGTCTAACCATCAGAAGCTCAAATAGGGATATGATGCCAACGTGAAGCTTAAACCGCTAGCACCAGGGGACTTAGTGCTGAGGAAGGTTGTGGGTGCTACCAGAAACCCATCATGGGGAAAGCTTGGACCCAACTGGGAAGGACCATAGCAGATTACTTCAGTTGCGGGGATAGGAGCATACTACCTAGAAGACTTAGATGAAAAAGTTGTACCCCGTACATGGAATATAAATAACCTGAGAAGGTATTACTATTAAGAAAAGCATTTGTCTAGTTCAGATTTTAAGCCCATCTTGATTACACGTCTCGCATTCTGGCAATAATCTAAGTGTTAAACAGAATCAAGGTCTCGCATGGTCCTCAGACTCAAGCCTATAGGGAAACTAGTTACTCCAAGAAAATCTAAATGCTAGACAGAACCAAGGTCTTGCATGGTCCTCAGACTCAAACCTATGGGGAAACTAGTCACTCCAAGAAAATCTAAGTGCTAGACAGAACTAAGGTCTTGCATGATCCTCGGACTCAAGCTTATGGGGAAACTAGTCACTCCAAGAAAATCTAAGTGCTAGATAGAACCAAGGTCTTGCATGGTTCTCGAACTCAAACCTATGGGGAAACTAATCACTCCAAGAAAATCTAAGTGCTAGACAGAACTAAGGTCTTGCATGGTCCTCGGACTCAAGCTTATGGGGAAACTAGTCACTTTAAGAAAATCTAAATGCTAGACAGAACCAAGGTCTTGCATGGTCCTCAGACTCAAACCTATAGGGAAACTAGTCACTCCAAGAAAATCTAAGTGCTAGACAGAACTAAGGTCTTGCATGGTCCTTGGACTCAAGTTTATGGGGAAACTAGTCACTCCAAGAAAATCTAAGTGCTAGACAGAACCAAGGTCTTGCATGGTCCTCGGACTCAAACCTATGGGGAAACTAGTCACTCCAAGAAAATCTAAGTGCTAGACAGAACTAAGGTCTTGCATGGTCCTCAGACTCAAGCTTAATGGGAAACTAGTCACTTTAAGAAAATCTAAGTGCTAGACAGAACCAAGGTCTTGCATGGTCCTCGGACTCAAATCTATGGGGAAACTAGTCACTCTAAGAAAATCTAAGTGCTAGACAGAACCAAGGTCTTGCATGGTCCTCGGACTCAAACCTATGGGGAAACTAGTTACTCCAAGAAAATCTAAGTACTAGACAGAACTAAGGTCTTGCATAGTCCTCGGACTCAAACCTATGGGGAAACTAGTCTCTCCAAGAAAACCTAAGTGCTAGACAGAACCAAGGTCTTGCATGGTTCTCGAACTCAAACCTATGGGGAAACTAGCTACTTCAAGATTTGTAAAAGCTGTGGATATGACCTAAGCGCACGCTCGGCACCTCGGAGTATACACTTAGCCCCCTAGAAATATGGGTAGATGTAAACTAAGCGTCCCCTTGATATCGGTAAGACAGTATTCAGGGAGTTAACTTCAAATATATTATGTGCACAACCATGGATAATTAATTCACAAGCCACGAGATTTGCAGTAATAGTAATATCGGTAAAGGCAATAAACACATGATTCAAAGGAGAAAGGAAGAAAGGGATTTCATATATATAGTCGAAAAATTCAATTACAAACAAATTCCAAGACTCTTAAAACAGAAGCAAATTAACTAAAAACTAAACTAAAAAGAAAACCAATACAAAAGTTGGCTGGAGTCTCTACTTCTTCAACTTTATTTTGGCCCCTTCCTTGGGAAGCTGAACGGGATTGGCCTCGAGACCCTGGGAGACATCCCCTTCCTTGGGAAGCTGAGCAGGATTGGCCTCGAGGCCCTGAGTGATATCAGCTGGGGAAATGGACTGAAGGGGCTGAACCAATAGAGGTGGCTTCTTGGCGTGAGGGTCCTGAGCGCTAAATATGGATCCGGGAACCTCTTGGGGCGATTCAGGGTTAGAACTCCCACTCGTTTCTGTCACCTTAGGAAGCTTGCCCCCCTTAGCTGGCTCGTTAGCGGGGTACATGGTTAGGGTAGCCTCAGGCTGGGCAACCTCCGCCTCTTCTAGAGCACTCACCGTCTCAGAGTTAGTCTCACGAATGGCCGGAGGATAGTACACCTTCTCTGTCTTCCACAGATCAGATGAAGCCTCCACCTCAACTTGTTTGAGGGCTTTATTCCAGACCTGGGAGCAGTAAAGCCGGCATACCTCAGGGATTTGAGCCTTAAGGATGGCTTGGGTATCAGCCACCCCCGCGTCATAGGCCTCCTCCTCAGCTTTGTCCTTGGAGGTCTCAGCCTCCGTCTTGGCAAATTCAGCCTCCGTTTTAGCCCTTAGAGCTTCATCCCTGGCCCATTCCGCAACGCCCCTAGCCATCTCTGCCTCGAACGACTTCTTCTTTAAGTCATCGATCTGGTCCTTCGCAATCCTCAACTGTTCCTCAGCTTCAAGCAAGCGCCTTGTCTGGTCCTCGGCCTGTTTTGGGCACTAGCCAGGCCTGCTTCAGCACTGTCCCTAGCCTTGGTCATGTCCTTTAGATCCTCCCTGGCCTTAGTGAGGTTAGCCTCGGAGTTCTTAAGGTTCCGAGCAGTGTTCAAGCGCTTATTACGTTCGTTCTCCAAGGACCTGCTCTGCTCCTTAACCTCATCCTCCAGCCTATAAATGGCCTGGACGGCCTCCCAATTGGAACAAACACACTATGAATGGGAAATTAAGGAGCAAAAATCAATGGAGTCACAAGTATCAGAAGCCTTACCATGGCCAAGTACCTCTTTATGCTGAGAAAGACCTCCTACCCCCTTATATTCTTCAACTCTTTCATGTCAGTGGGGAGTGCTCATTTCCAACACGTCGGCCACATAAGTGCCTTCGCCGCCTCGAAAGTCCCTCAGGGAGGCATCTTCCATTAAAGACTCCCCATGGAGCATTGGGGCAGGAAGCCAAGCCTCGGGCACAGACTGAACATCGACCTCCTTGCCTTGGCCTTGAGGTCCAATCTTTAGCTGCTTCTGAGCTTGTGGGGCTTCGCCCTCCTCTTGAGGCATGCTAGACTTCCCCTCATCCATTGGCTCCTTGCCTTTAGAACTCCTCTTCCTCTTTGAGTCGGCGGGCTTAGGCTGAGGAGGTAGAGTCGATTTGGGGGGAGTAGGAAGCTTCGACCAGGGAGATGGTGTCCGCGATCGAGCGAGAGAAGACCTGGTTTGAACAGGTTGAGGTTGTGGCGGAGGAGGGGGAGGTTTGGATTGCGACTTTCTTGGTGCCTCCTTCCCTAGCTGGCCCTTAATTAGGTCGAACAGGCTTGTCAGGGGCTTCCTTTTAAGGTCCATCTCCACCTGAGAGGATGTCCCCGCTAACAAGAGATTCGCCTCGGAAAGGTCGGGGTCACCCAAATCACTAGCGGGATTCGCGGATGGACTAGCCTTGTCAAACACACCGAATCCTTCTTCGGGCAAACCCGAATCACTCTCGGCTTCTGCCGCTTGGTGGGATGAAGAAGAGTTGGCCAACGGGATGCCCTCCGGAATAGGAGACCCCTCGAGAATCAGAAACCTGTGCTCAACTACAGTGATTCTCTGAAGCCAGGGATCATTAGCTCTGATCACGTACTTCGGGTTGGCGAATGACCTCTAAATAGGATCGTACCCCAAGATCTTGTAAGCGGCCCTGACTTGGTTGTCCGCCTCGTTTACAAAAACCGTCGCCCTGAGAATAGTCTCCAAACCGTGCCGTTGAAAGGCGTGTGGATCTGCAAAAAGAAGGCATATTCATATCAGTAACCAAACCGTGCAAATAATGATGGCAAAAAAAAAAGAAGGGGGTCATCCTTCTCCCACTCTAGATACCCCACCTGGCTCCACTTCCATTATGGGGTAAAGAAGGCCATCGTGCCACTCCCCGACATGATGAGGAAGTCATTGTTTAACCATTTGCTGGACTCGGGGAGGCACTGAATAAGTCGAACCTTATCATCCCTCGTCTTCAAATAGTAGGACTTGCCTTTCAGGAGTTGGAGGTTGTAGCACCAGTTTACGTCGTGGTGGGTTAACCTTAGCCCCATTTTCTCGTTTAAGGCATTCACACAACCCAGGATCCTAAACACATTAGCAGCACACTGGGTGGGGGCTAATCGGAAGTGCTTAAGATAATCTCTCATCACTAGTCCCATGGGGATTCTCACGTCCCCTTCTATAAAGGCGAGTATGGGGATCACCACCTCGCCCGTTTTTCTCCTAAAGTGCCATTCCCCTTCCTCACAGTACCTCAGGCCCACATTGGGGGGTATCCTATAATCGGCGATGAATTTTTCCATCGTCTCTTCAGTCTCAACCAACTTTTTTAATTTACCCATCTCTAGAAACTGCCAAAGAGACTCAGGAGATGACGAAAGAAGGAGAGGAGTAAGAGAAAGATAAACTTAGAAGAGGGAAAACACAAGTTAAAGAGAGAAGAAAACTTACATAAATGAGGAAAAGCTCCTTGGACAGGCTTTTTATGCTGGAAAGAGACTTGAGTTTGGCTAGAAGTTTGACTGAACTCAGAATATATGCGCAAGAACTCTTAAGTGCAAAGGTAAAGAGACAAGTCCGTTCAAATGGGTATTTATACCTCCCATTAAAAATAACTGTGTGGGTTTTCCAGCCCATAAAGGTGAGGAAATCTTAATCGTCAAATCACCATCGCACCATTGAACGTGGGGAGTACAGAGCTACCAGCATTTAATGAAGACACGCTTCTTATACCAAGGCGCTAGGAACATGTCTCGGGCATACGAAGAGACTCTAGTACTAATGGAGGACAGGACTTGACAAGCCATGATAGAGACCTGATGTTACCAAAACCTTCCTCTCCGTCTGAGGATCCGGACAACAGGATTTTGAGGGGCTATTGTGGGGCCAGAGAACTTGGCGACCCCGGCCCACTTTGTGCTGGGCCCAAGGCCCACGCTGAGGAGAGAAAAATGTCCGAGGACATATGATGGAAATCCAAATGGCCTAGAGATGTTGCCGAGGACGATTCTATCCTCGGCATTCCAAAATCCATAAGGAAAGAACGGCACGCCGTCAAAGGCAGCCTCCTAGAGCGTTCACCGAAGAAAGGACGAGTACAGTAGGACGCACATGGGGGTTGGTGTAGGAGCAGTTCAAGGAAAAACTATCACCTCCACATTTAATGCGCCCAACTAACGTCCTGGTTACATTAATGAGGAAAGGACCCCTAAACAGTGCAGCCTTGGTTGCCGCAACTCACCAAGGGTTTAGGAAGGTGGTTGATGGGATGAGCACTCGAGTAATGACTTGCACAATCAATAGATGGAGGGTCAAGATCGACTGGAAAGAAGTATATAATGAGAGAGACCCTCCAAGAATGGGGGATCGCGAAAAAGGGACAGGAAGAGAGAAAAAGGAGAAAATTGCAACAGTCTGCATGGTCTTGAAAACCACGGTAACCTAGTACTGAAAGTAGAAGAAGAAGAATACTAAGCTCCTCGGTCGAAACACCCGGGGACAACATTTCAAGCTTGAACTCATTCCCTCATTGGTCCGTCCACACCTAACCGTGTTTAGTGATCGTGGTTTAGACTAACACCTAGTTCTTAAGCTCACTCTCTAAAAATTCATTATATTGGGCTAGTTGGGCTTGAGACTTTTCGTTCAATAGAAGGAGCGCTCAAAACCAACACCATACATTTACACTAAAAAAAAAAAAAAAAAAAAAATCCCTATATATTGTAATAACATAATTAATCACAATATTTGGTACTAAATATTCCCCCAATACTAAATATTCCAAACAATTAATCATAATATTTTTTTTTTTTAAAAACCTAGCAAATAATTTAATCACAGTATTTACACTAACAAAAAATAACTAAATATTCCCAATATGTTGTAATAACATAATTAATCACAATTTTTGGTACTAAATATTCCCAATAATTAATCACAATATTAATTTTTTTTTAAAACTTGGCAAATAATTTAATCACAATATACACTAACAAAATATATATATATATATATATATATTCCCAATATGCTGTAATAACATTAATCATAATATTTAGTACTAAATATTCCCAATAATTAATCATAATATTAATTTTTTTTAAATCTTGCAAATAATCACAATATACTAACAAATAAACTAATCACGATATACTAACAAATAAACTAATCACAATATTTACACTAAAAAAAAAAAAAACAAAAACAAAAATTTTCCTAATATGTTATAATTTTTTCTTTAAAAAAAAATCCTAGCAAATAACCACAATATTAACTAACAAAAAATATTCCCAATATTGTAAAAACATTACCTGTGAGAGAGTGTTGTTAAGGTGAGTGTTGTGTGAGAGTTGAGGAAAATTGTGAGTGAGTGAAGAGAGGTGTGAGCTGAAGAGAGGGTGTGAGAGCTGAAGAGACTGAGTGAGACGGGTAAGGGGGAAAAAAGGTCATAACTGGGACTCACATGCAACACGTGGAAGGGTGGTGACCATTCATAAAAATCGAGTCCAGCAAAGTCGATTTCCATTAAGAGAAATCGAGTCTATTTTACTCAAGTTATATATCCACGTGGCCAAAAGAGTGTGAAAAGTAGTGGTGGGACTAGACCAAGAACTCGAGTCCAGTAGACTCAATTTCCATGCCAATCCTATGTGGATAGTCCACCTCAGCTGCTGGTGCAACGGGAAATCGAGTACATAATACTTGATTTATAACCCAAAATCGATACTAACATGCTCGAATTGTTAGATACCAAAATTGTTTCAAAAGTTTGCTAACTAACAAAATAGTTTGCCTTTTATAGTTATTTTTGAAAAAAATACCATTCAAAACCATCAAGGTGTAGGCCCATGAGCTTGCTGAACACCCACCAGAACACCCCCTACAGGAATCCCACAACGCTGACCAATATAGCCCCATCACACACAATTGGCCAACAAACCACAACCTCCTCACCAATTGGGTCCACCCTAACCAATTACTCATAACCCAGCTGCATACAACCATCCTCAGCCACAAAATCTGCCCTAAAAACAACCGCAAAATCCATGCCAACCACCTCGTCCAATACATAAACAGTCAAGGGAAAAAATTTTACAAAAATAATTGCAAATAAATATGAAAAATTAGCAATGGGAATATCCTTTTTTTTTTTTTTTTTTAAGTAGCAATGGGAATATCCTTAAATTGGGGGGGGGGGGGGGGGAGTGGAACATTGTTATTTATTAGAAAACTAAAACGAAGTATACAATAAGACCACTGCAATGTACGGCGCGCATACAGGTGCATCTTCAAATCAAATTCATTAGGCCTTTTATACACAAGGAAAAAGTAAAAACCTTTGCCTTTTCAAATGACTCTGCAGCTTTCTGATAATCTCCAAGCTCAACATGGAGCGATGCACGATGGAGTCTTAGAGTAACATCTTTAGGATTTGCCATTATTGCTTTGGCAAGGCAATAACTGGCTTGACCAATGTTTCCTTGTTCGTTACATTTGACAAAATGTCTATAGTTAATAATCAATCCATTTCTTTCATGCATATGAAAGCAATGAGGTAAATAAACACGAACACAAAAATAGTTGAACAAGTCAAAAATGATGCTACCACTAAAAAAAAAACACTGAATATCCTCACTACATTATCTACTAAAAAGAAATTCCTTATTGGGGAACTTACCGTGTCCTAGAACCACGACTCCTTACATTAATGAGAACCAAAAAATGGGACGCCCAAAAAAAAAAAAAAAATCCGCTTTATTGGAGTTTTTTAGATATGTTTAACCTTTCCTATGTCTACGCTTAGTATCATATATTTTGTTTACAACCAATCCCAAGCCTTGATAAAAGAGAAGGGCCATGGTAAGCTGATGGCTGGCTTAAAGTTGAAGTCACATTGTTATGAATGTAACCGCTATAGATTCACATTGAGGTGTCCCCTACTAGTGACACATTGCATTGGACTTCGAATATAGTGAAAAGTTGGCAATGTACTATGGGAGTAGTACAATCAAGACCCCAGAAAGCAATGGTCTAACAAAACAGAAATTGAAAAACAAGAGTAATTTTGTAAAACTAAACTCCACCTGAGCAAGGTATGAAAGAAAAAGGCCTTAATCACAAGCATAGACCGCTTGTACCCCTCAAACCTTCTAGCATTCCGTTCTCATTAAATATACCACATTAAACAATGTGGCACAAACCTCCAAAGGGCAATATTGTGATGACGGTTGAACTTGCCCAGCCAAGACACTAACAACTCAATAACCTGTTAGGACATATGTGTTTCACTTGTTAAGAACATATGTCATGATTTTATGTAATTGGCTTATCCTTTGACAAAATGCACTTTACTTGTATTTGGGTAGATTTAGGATGTTTTAAATACTTCAAGAAACCTTACTTCAAGAAACCTTGTTTCAAGATCAAGTATTGAAGCTTTCAAGTTTGTTCAAGAAAACAAGGTCAGAGTGCAAAATCATTAAAGCTCGACAGCTGGTCGATAGCTGTGTTAGGTTCTAAATATTTAGAACAACTGGCAAATCGTGAACATAAACTTGTCTAGATATAGATCTTAGAGTCTATAGGTATTATTAGACAACGCTCAAGGTGATTCAAGTTAAGATTCAAGAACATACAAGCTGCAGGAAGAAGATTTCATAATCTGTCTAGTTCGATCGATCGAAAGACAGGCTCGACCGATCAAAAGTCGTATCTGCAGAATTTTAATTAAACTCAAACAGCAGTTCAAGCCCATTTAGGATTAGGGTTTCTAATCTACTTCTCCTAGTATATAAAGGAAACCCTAAGCACATTTTTATGTGGCTTTTCAAAGAGAAAAGAGGGTGCCTCTTTTGTATTTAGGATTTTGTTCCTAAAAAGCTCTCTTATGTCTTCTACCGGTATTATTCCTTGAAGAATCTCAAGATCCGGTATTGCAGAAGTTGCTGCCTTCTCTAGTCATCAAAGGTGCTGATGATCTAAACCTTCAAGGGTGGTCTTAGAGTCACAAACAGGAGAGTTTGTGTTGCTAAACCTTTGAGTGGGATCTCAAAGTCACAAACGGGGGTGTTTGTGTTTTGCAAAGGCCAAAGAAAGAAGGAGTCCGTGGATTCGGAGCTTGCATGTGGTCGTGTCAGTAAGTTCTACTGGTTGGTAGCAATAAGAAGTCGAGCGTGGGAGCTTGTAAGTCTTATTGTATGAACTTCGATTCTTTCTAGTGGATTTGCTTTTTACCTTGAGGATAGCTAGGTTAAATCCTTCCCAGATTTTTTACTGGTTTGGTTTTCCTGGGTGATCATATCTTGTGTTATTTATTTTCCGTTGCTATACATTGATATGATATATTTGTGTTAACCTAGACTTGTTAATTTGACTAAGTAATCACTTGGCTAATTACCTAGGTTAATTTGTTTGTGGTTTTAAGGGGTCTAAAAACTAACAAGCTGCATCTATCGAGCTTAAGGAAGCTGTTCTTCATTCGGTGTGCTCGACACCTGCTATCTGTCGAGGTTTAAGATTTTCAGAATTTCAATATGATTTTCTTGGGATCTGTGAATATGTCTTTGGGCCTTCTTTTCTCATAAACCTAGACATATAAAAGGATCAGTTTAAGGGCCGTCAAAGTGTTCACAAGTTGCACAAGCTTTGAGAAAACTCTGTTCAAGCAAATTGTGACCGGAGACGAAGTTCTTGCCCTAGTTCATCTCTTTCTCGTGAAGAAGTTGCCGTGTATGTGCACCATAGGTTTTTGTGACCAAGCATTTTCCTGATCTTTATCGTTTGGATGAACTGAAGAACTTTGCAACCAACAACCTTCTTAGTTGGTGATTGAAGTCGCGTATTAGGATCTGCGCAATTGGTTAGTCACGTACTGGGAGTCGTGCATCTGAAAGGGGAACTGTCATTACAGAACAAGTCCAATTGGGTATTGGGGTAAGGGTTCAACTATAGGTTGGTAAGGTACTTGGATTCCTTTACTTGTAACCGCTTGTTGTGATAATAGTGGAGTTTCGGGAGTGGTGACCTGAAAATCACCTGGTGGGGTTTTTGCCATTAGGTTTTCCCTATTTGTAAACAAATCATCGTGTTATTTATTTTCCGCTGCATAATTAGTTTATTGGTGATTTGTTTGTGCTACCACGCATTTGCATGATAAATTGATTAATTAATAACTTGGCTAATTAATTAATTAATTTCTATCACAAGGGGTCATTCAGTTTGTGGCCTATCATAACCCTTTGCTGCATAACCCAATAGATTCCAAGCAAACAAAAAACCACTATCCACAACTCATATGCAATAGGGCAATGAAGCAGAAGATCCACTGATGCCTCCTTTTACACATATAACACCAATTGATAACCATAATTTTCCTCTTTTGAAAATTATCTATAGTTAGAATTTTACCTAAGGCAGCAGACCAAGAAAAGAACGCTACCCTAGGAGGCACCTTTGATTGCCACACCATTTTCCAAGGAAAGGATATATCATTAGGGGGGATAAAAGATGGTAATATCAGCGAACCTCAAAATCTCTACTTTTTGATGCCTTACAACAAATTTTATCAAGACTAACCCTAAGCACAGACGTGGAATAGAGCATGTCCATGAACAAGGCCAAAGATTCTAATTCTCAATCTTGGCTTGAATGAGAAAACTAAGCATCCCAATGGAACATCTCGTAAGAAAAATGCATAGCTTCTTCTATGGAATCCTCCCTATCCTGACTAATTTTGTAATATTCTGTAAAAGCCTCCCTAAGAGAACACTCCTCACACCACACATCCTTTCAAAACTTTACTCTAGTACTATCACCCACATCATATCGAATGTGGCTAGAGAAAATTGGCCATTCCTTACTTACGGATTTCCAAAGACTAACACCATAGGGCCCTGAACACAGCTTTGGTGCACCAATCCCTCACTCACTCCCATATTTGCCTTGATGACCCTCCCCTAAAAGGCATCTCTCTCAATCCCATATCTCCACAACCATTTGCTTAAGCAAAGCTTGGTCAAACTTTCTCAAACACCTAATACCTAACCCCCCATTTTGCATTGGTACACAAATCTGAGACCATTTCACTAGGTGGGTTTTAGATTCATCCCCGATGCCACTACAAAGAAAATCTCTCTATAACTTCTCCGTACGGTTTGCCACCTCCACTTACCCCCTTAGATAAATACAACCTCTTCCATCCTGCTAGTCTTTGCTCTATCTTCTCTAAAATAGGATTCCAAATCGTCCTTATAAGCGACTAAATTTCTCGTTTCGAAATGAGTCAAACAAGCAAAATAGTTTCACAAATGCGAATTTGTATTGATGATTGTGTAGTACAATTCTCTGTGATTACAAAAGAGTGATCCTCTGATTCGATCTCCTTAAAAGACTTGTTGATTGGATTTGTAATAATGTGATTTTGACTTGAACACAAAATATCCTTCAATTTGGTTGAGGGATGGATCGAAGATTGTTGAAATGGAATTACAATGAATCTCTGGCGATGAGCTTGTTAGAAATCCTTTGTTCTTCACGTTCTTCGTGTTCTTCGTGTGTTCTTCGTCTTCGAAGGTTTGTGGTGGAAGTTCTTTGGGGCTTTAGAGGCTTGAATCCATTGAACTTCATTGATTTGTGATTGTTTAAGGTTTCTGGAGGCTTTTGAGCTTGATTCCAGTGACCTTTGAGATCTAAGCAGATAGTTTGGATGATTCTGCTTCGAATGTTCTTTGTATTTGAAGGTTTGTGGTGGAAGTTCTTCGGGGCTTTGGAGGCTTGAATCCGTAGAGCTTCATTGATTTGTGATTTGATGATGTTTTTGGACCTTTGAGCTTGATTTTCGCAAACTTTTGGATCTAGGCAGATGGTTTGGATGATTCTGCTTCGAATGTTTTCCGATTTTGGGGTTGAAGTTCTTGAAGTTCCTGGAGGCTTCGGGGCTTGATTCCAGTAGAGCTTTTTTTACTTCTGAATCTTGGTCCTTTTGAATCTTGGTCCTCTGAATCTTGGTCCTCTTAAATGGCTCAGGAAGGCTTCTATTTATAGGAGTTTGGGGGTGGGTGAGTGACAGTGGTGGAGCTTGATTGGTGACACATGTCACAGCCTGATTGGTTCGCTTAAGTCATCGCTTACACGTGAGAGGTTGCTTGTGTCATCGCTTACACGTGCGAAGCTGTTTGTGTCATCGCTTACACGTGCGAAACTATTTGTGTCATCGCTTACACGTGCGCTGATATGTGATTGGTTTTTGGATGACACTTGAAAAATTTATGTTGGCTTCTGAATAGTGATAGGAAAACCTAGCAGCAGTACGTGGTGCTTTGTAATTGGCTGTATTTTGTGGACTTAGTAATGTGACGTGTCAGCTTGTGATAGGTAGGGAATTTTCCCTCTCTACAGTCCTCTCATTGGATTTAGATCTAACGAAAGACCCAAGTACTTCAGTGGGAGTGAAGCCTGTCTACACCCCAACATCTCCACCAACTCCTCCATATTATGAACATCTCCAACTGGTACCAACTTAGACTTCCCTAAATTAATTCTCAAACCTAACACTTCTGCAAATATAGTGAGAATATCACACAAGATTACTATTTGGCTAGCGTTAGCATCACAAAAAATAAGGGTTTCATCTGCAAACAAGAGATGAGACACCATTAATAAGGTACTAGCCGAGTTGCCTATAGAGAAACTCGAAAGCTGACCCACATTAACTGCTGCATCCAACATACAACCCAATGCCTCTGTAACAATATTAGAAGGCAATGGGGACAAAGGATCCCCTTGAAGAACTCCCCTAGAGATCCCAAAGAAATTAGATGGGATACTAGTAACTTCATCCACCTCCTCCATTTTTCAGAATGTTGGAGCAAATACATGAGAAACTCCTAGCTCACATGATCATATGCTTTCTCCATATCTAACTTACATAACACACCTGGAACCCATGCCTTAAATCTACTATCCAAACACTTAGATGCTTGTAGAACAACATTCAAAAGCATTCTAAGACTTTGAAATAATGCCATTGTCATGTGCCACCCTTCGAAACCGATTAGCAACACCTTGGAAATAACCTTGTACATTCCACCCTCTAAATTGATAGGATGAAAATCCCTCACTTCCACTGCATCAACCTTTTTGGGGATATGGGCAAGAAATGAAGCATTAAGACTCTTCTCAAAGACAACTTGAGTATGAAAATTATGATCAGGCAGTTAGTGATTGATTCACATAATGCTTTCAAAGGAGTCAGAAAAATACTTCATTCAATAATTATTGCTGATGAGAACTTGGATTAATAGAATTCAAAATGGTACCCCTGGAGAAATATGAAAGCTAGATATTGAAAAGGCACATGATAAATGTAAACCATGAATGCTGCTCATTCTTGTTGGATAGCTTCAAGGGATTTAAAATTTTAGGTTATATAACGTCTCTATATATTATATAAAATTTAAATTCAAGTGTCAAGAGTTATAGTAGTTCAATTAATACCTTTTGACATTTTCGATCAAAAGAGACATTCAGTGTTTGAATTTCCTTTTTTCAACTATCGAATTATTATTTTTCTAAACAAAACCTTAATTTGAATAATGATGATGCAAGATCTTTAAGGTGGTGATTGTGGTCCCTTTCACGTTAGGCAAGGATGAGATGCGTGCTCTTTGAGTTATGGACAATGTGCATCACAAACACAAATGATGCACTTGGAGCCATGGAAGTTCCACATATACAAACAATAATAATAATAAGAAGAAGAAGAAGAAGAAGAAGAAGAAGAAGAAGAAGAAGAAGGAATTTTAAATTTTAATATAATATAATTAGACTCAAACTCAAAAGTGTTGTGTCTCCAATGAGAATAAATGTGATGCGCTCATTAATGTATTCAATTTTCCTATTCATTTTCATGATTGATATAGGTTTTGCAATTGAAATATTTAATACTAATAATGGAAAAATTCAACATGACGTCATATTGGTTTATGGTTTTAAAGCCAAGTTGTCATGTCGTACTTCATCTATTTGCTAGAGCAGGGCAGTGTGAGTGCGAATTGGTTTGTAAGTCTAGATTCCCAGCAAGCCTGGAATGTGCCACACTATCTGGTGGTCTAACACTTAGGGTGTCGGGGGGGGGGGGGGGGGGGGAGGGCTAGGCCACTCTGGTATATACCTTCATCATTAGATATGTGCTGAAGGTATCAACAATTACGGTATCGCCATAAGGAAACCCTAGATTAGTGTCCTTCCCCAAATCAATAGCCTCATCGCCGTTCGTACAATTGGGCTTGGGAGCGCGTGGTTCGTCGACTGCCGAATCATCGGCGGCCACCGGTGGCTACTGTTCTTCCGAGCTGGCGAGTAGGGAACCCTCGGTTGGGGTCTGGAACAAGTCCTGAGGGGTACTATCATCTTTCGTCTCCTCCTCCTCAGGTGTCTCTAGTAGAGACACCATGACAATTCCCGTGGACTCCACTTCCACTTCGAGGGGCTAGGTCGGGTCGTCGAAGTCTTCGTTGGCGTCGTGGTCGGAGCATTCGTCGGGTCCTGGGGCAAAACCGCAGTGGCGTAAGCGCTTCTCTTGCGAGGTCGACATGTGGCAGAGCTCCATAATGAAGGGAAATGGGTCGTCCATTTTTAGGGTTTGGAGTCAGAACTTCGAAATTGGAAGATTCGGAACCAAATGAGGGTTTTACCGTTTTGTTTTGTTTTGTTTTTCTTTATATATATATATATATATATAAATTTAGCGGAAATTTAAAACGGTTATTTTGAGTTTTGGGGATTTTTAATTTTATTGGGTTTTGCTTCTCGCCTTTTTTTCCTCTTTTGGTTGATAAATTTTGATGGACGGTTGGGCTTGGGCTTTCGCTTTCGCGGGTTTTAGTTTTTAATAACTTTCTCGAACCAGCGTCGTTTATTGTGAACTTCTTGGGAGTCTTAAGGGATGACAACGGGGGCGGGTAGCACTGAAGGATGGGGTCTTTACCCTCACCTAGCAAGGTTTTTTCTTTACCCTATCCCCACCCCGCCTCGCATGATGTGGAATTTTTTTTGCCCCATCTCCGACTCTTAAGGCCTCACGAAGTCCTGTCTTACCCTGTAAAACTCTATTTCTTGTTAATTTACCCCACAATTATTACAATTTTTTCAAATAAAATTACATGTTTCAGTAATAAAAATATACTTGAAATTATAAATAAATTTATCTTATCAAATCAAACTAATTTTTAGCAAAAATTGAATAATATTGTCGAAGTGTTTAACAATACAATATCATAACAAAAATCTCATAGTATGAAACAATAAAATAATCCAAACTCTTAATACTTAACAAAATAAAAATTGCCTAGTTCTTCAAAAAGAATCTTCACTTTCTTCCATCATTGTGACACCACTCTTTTTCATCATCATAATCATCGAGAGGTACCGCGTGCAGCCGGTGTCAATGTTTTAGATGTGGGCTCAATGTTTTAGAAAGTAGACATTATGGGCTTGAATTTGAACACAAATTTTGAATTCTTTCGACAAAACCAAGAGAGTTATTGTCGTTTGAATTTGGACCATCGAGTTTTACCAGAAATTTAGAGTACAACTATGTGCAGATAGAAGGGCGTAAAAATGGATGTCTAACGTTTTTTTCTCGGATTTGGTGCTAAAATATTAGACATATACCTTGAGAACAATCCACACAAAATCAAGTTTTGGGGAAAAAAATACTTTTGTCATATGTTTTACAATCTCTGAAGCTTGGGATAACTTTTCATTGAAGCTTGAAACTGCCCGTGGGCAAATTGGTGCTTCATTGGGCATGATGTTTTCATTTGTAGAAGGAGCTTTTGTTACTGCACTTAGAAATGGCGAGTGGATTTTGCTTGATGAGGTGAATTTGGCACCTCCAGACACTTTGCAGAGAGTTATTGGTGTTCTTGAAGGAGAAAATGGGTCACTTTGACATTTGTGTGTGTGGCATCTAGTCAAAGGCGAAAGGCAAACTTAAGGCCTCAAGTACTTGTATTGCTTGAGGTGTGAGGTGTGAAATTCTAAATTTAGTTCTTACTCATGTAGTGAACTCAAATTGTATGTATCTCATGTTTATTAGACACGGTTTGAATTTTTCAAACTGGTGGGAGGCATTATTACAAGATTATGTGATGGTCTGTACCATGTTAGGATTTGTCCTAACTCTGATGTTGCTGTGCTTCTTTAGTTGAATGAAATTCCCTTTTAACCAAAAAAAAAAAAAAAAAAAAAAAAAAAAAAAAACAAACAAACTTGAAATAAAGTACTGAACTACCCTTTTTTTGCCTAATTACAGAACTGCCCTAATTTTTTTTTGGAACAAGTTTCATTGAGCCTCTCACATGCCTTACAGTTGTTTCGAAGCGCTTGGGTGCTCACCTAGGCTTTAAAGGCGAGTGCCTCACCAAAGGCACTTTTACCTTAAAGCTCTAGGGTGCCTCGCCTTTGACTATGCTGGTGGGGGTGGAGGTTTTTAATCTTTATTATGCATGTCTATTGCTGCAAAGTTTTTCTATTGTTTACTTATTTTAATTTTTTTAATCCTGAAGTTATTACTTTTAAAAAAGATTAATATTTCTATATTTTGGCGATGCTTTGTTTTTATTACTTGTTATTAGTAAAAAAATCGTAGTCAATTTGTTTATCCTGTTTTGGTTGGGATTTTCATCTTTGTGCTTTGTTTTACACCGTGCAAGTTTTAGCTCTTTATCTTCTGCATCCTACATAGATTTAAGATGATTGCTACCATGCATTTTTTTTCCCTTGATATTTGAAGCTTGTACTTATTAAAGTAAATTGGAGAATGCATGTCTTTTGATTTTTGAACCAAAATAACAGAGTTTAGCCACCCTTGTTTATATATAAATATATATTGATCTATGTGCGTGTGTTGGTTTTTGAAGAGTTTGCAGCATTTGATGTTATTGTTATGCAAATTTGCAATTATTAACTGCTTTTGACATTTGAACATTGTTAACGTATATTATGTTATGGGCTTTAGGCCCAATTAGGTTACTTGTATAGCACACTTGTACTTGTATTACACTCTACTTGTACTACACACATATGCCTCCTATATAAGGCAGTGATGTATATTCTTTGATTTAAGAAATACAATACAATCATTCTGTATTTCTAACATGGTATCAGAGCCACTGCTCTAACCTTTTCTTAGCAGTCTTGTCTTCATTAGTGTGACTTCCTTTCTTTTGCTAACGCTTCCGCCATCACAACTGCCGTCGCAGCCTCTTGCCGTCGAACCTCCGACGTCATCCAGCCGACGTCCTTGAGTTCCGAACCTGCAGCCGCTGTCGTTAAGGAGTTTCACACTGCACAGACAACTGCTCTTTGCATCACCGCTGCGAATATTGCTCCGATTTCATTTTTGAAGGTACCACTGAGATCGTCCTGCGCCGATCTACACATTCGTGGAAGCCTCGCCGCCATCGGAGACCGCACGCGTCGCTCAAAGCTGCTGCGACGCTGATCACGCGCCACCACGCGCCCAAGTTTACTTGCACGCGCCGTCCACGCGCCTCCACGCGCTCTCACGCGTCGGAACCTGATCTGCTGACGTCATCACCTCTGCCACATCAGCCCTAGCTGCGTCAGCATCCACTAATCTGCTGACGTCATCGCCACGTCATCCTGTGACATCATTTGCTAGCCGTTGACCGTTGACTTTGACCGTTGACTTTTCCAGGATTGACTTTTTCTGTCTAGGTTCTCCTTACTCAGTTTTTCGCGTAAATTTCATTTGTGCAGTCTATTTTTGCATATTTTGCTTCAAAATGAAGAATAAGGACAAGTCTTCTTCCTCTTGCAACAATCGTCGTCGACAATCCAACAAACGTTTTTGCAATTTTTGCAAACGTTTTGGCCATAATATTGGGACTTGTTATCAACGCAACAAATCAGCTGTTTCCATTTCTGCTGCTACTGTTGCTAACACTGAGAGTGTCCAACCTATGGCTCCCGTCTCTGCAAAGTCTCAGTCTTCTGGATCCACTTTCACCATTTCCAGAGATGACCTTATAAATATCATCGCCAATGTCATTCGTACGGTTGGTAATGCATCTTATTCCTCTTCTCTCTCAGCTTTATCTGGTATGTCTCCTACCTCTTGGCTTATGGATTCTGCTTGTTGCAATCACATGACACCTCACTCGTCCTTATTTTCTGACCTTAAACCTGCACTGCACCCTCTTAATATTCGCACAGCAAATGGTTCCACAATGTCTGGTCATAATATAGGTTCCGTTACGACCTCCAATCTCTCGGTTCCTGGAGTCTTTAATGTTCCTGACCTTTCTTATAATTTATTTTCTGTTGGACAATTAGCTGAGTTGGGTTATCGCATTATCTTTGATTATTCTGGGTGTATTGTGCAGGATCCGAGGACGGGACAGGAGCTTGGGATTGGTCCCAGAGTTGGGCGTATGTTTCCTGTGGACAACTTTCGTCTTCCACTTGTTGCTCCTGTTTCTATTGCTGCAGCTGCTACAGCTTTTTCAATTCCTTCCCTTGCACTTTGGCATGCTCGACTTGGTCATGCATCTTCCTCTCGGGTACAACAATTAGCTTCCAGAGGTTTGTTAGGTTCAGTGTCTACAAAAAATTTTGATTGTGTTTCGTGCCAATTAGGAAAACAACCAGCTTTGCCTTTCAATACTAGTGAATCAATATCCACTGATATCTTTGACTTTATTCATTCTGATGTTTGGGGCCCTTCTTCTGTCTCTAGTATTGGTGGGTCTCGATATTTTGTTGTCTTTGTTGATGATTACTCTCGCTATAACTGGATTTTTAATATGAAACATCGTTCTGAATTATTGCAAGTATATTCTAATTTTGCAAAAATGGTTGAAACTCAGTTTTCCAAACGCATCAAAATTTTTCGATCTGATAATGCTCTTGAATATACTCAATATGTTTTCCAAGCTGTTTTGCATTCCTATGGCACTGTTCATCAACTGACTTGTCCAGGTACCTCTCAGCAAAATGGTAGAGCCGAATGGAAACTTCGTCATATTCTTGACACTGTTCGTGCTCTTCTTCTCTCTGCCAAAGTTCCTGCTCCTTTTTGGGGCGAAGCTGCTCTTCATGCTGTTCATACTATTAATCGCATTCCGAGTCCGGTTATCCAAAATCAAACTCCATATGAGCGCCTTTTTAGGTCATCTCCAGACTATCACCACCTTCGCTCCTTTGGTTCTACTTGTTTCGTTCTTCTTCAGCCACATGAGCATAACAAACTTGAGCCTCAGTCAAGGTTTTGTTGTTTTCTTGGCTATGGCGAAACTCAAAAGGGGTATCGGTGTTATGACCCTGTCTCTCATCGTCTTTGTGTTTCCCGCAATGTTGTCTTTTGGGAACATCGCCTCTTTGTCGAACTCTCTCACTTTCGTGCCTCCCTATCTTCCTCCTCTGTTTTAGATCTTTTTCCAGATGAGACACATATTCCTTCTGTAGCTGCTCCTGATCCTCCTGTAGTTGCTCCTAATTCTCTTGTAGACTTCTCTGTCCAACCACCAGATATCACTGATCCCTTTCCTAGTTCACCCTTTAATGAACAGGTGGAAGATGAACAGGTTGAAGACGAGCTACCCAACCCCAACCCTGAGCTTGGGTCCCCTGCTCCTGCTCCGCCTGAAGATCTTGCACAAGACATTCCACCTCGTCACTCAACTCGAGTAAGATCTATTCCTACACATTTACTTGACTATCATTGTTACGCTGCTCTTGCTACATTACATGAGCCTCACACCTATCGTGAGGCTTCCATTGACCCTTTATGGCAGATTGCAATGAAAGAGGAACTTGATGCATTATCTAAAAACCATACTTGGGATTTGGTGACACTCCTTCCCGGGAAATCTGTGGTTGGTTGTAAGTGGATCTACAAGATTAAGACTCGCTTTGATGGGTCCATTGAGCGCTACAAAGCTCGTCTTGTTGCAAAAGGTTTTACACAGGAGTATGGGATTGATTATGAAGAGACCTTTGCTCCGGTTGCTCGTATCTCATCTGTCCGTGCCCTCTTAGCTGTTGCTGCTGCCCGTAAATGGGATCTTTTTCAGATGGATGTCAAAAATGCATTCCTTAATGGGGATTTACATGAAGAAGTTTATATGCAACCTCCTCCTGGTCTCTCTGTTGACTCAAACAAGGTTTGTTACCTTCGACGTGCACTTTATGGCCTTAAACAAGCTTCACGAGCTTGGTTTGCCAAATTCAGCTCTACCATCTCTCATTTGGGTTACATGGCCAGTCATTATGATTCTGCCTTATTTCTTCGTCGCACTGACAAAGGCACTATTTTACTTCTCCTGTATGTGGATGATATGATCATAACTGGTGATGACCTCAGTGGCATTCAAGAACTCAAGGATTTTCTCAGTCAGCAATTTGAGATGAAAGATCTTGGACATCTCAGCTACTTCTTGGGTCTTGAAATCACTCATTCTACAGATGGACTCTATCTTACTCAAGCTAAGTATGCTTCTGAACTCTTGTCTCGAGCTGGACTCACTGATAGCAAGACTGTTGACACTCCAGTTGAGCTTAATGCGCATCTGACTCCCTCAGGGGGGAAACCATTGTCTAATCCCTCTCTTTACAGACGATTGGTTGGCAGTCTAGTTTATCTCACAGTTACTCGTCCAGACATCTCCTATGCTGTTCATCAGGTGAGCCAGTATCTATCTGCTCCACGATCAACTCACTATGCTGCTGTTCTGCGCATTCTTCGATACTTGAAGGGCACCCTTTTTCATGGCCTTTTCTACTCAGCTCAGTCTCCTCTTGTACTTCATGCATTCTCTGATGCTGATTGGGCAGGAGATCCTACTGATCGCAGGTCTACTATAGGTTACTGTTTTCTCCTTGGTTCTTCTTTGATTTCTTGGCGAAGCAAGAAACAAACTTTTGTGGCCCGCTCCAGTACTGAAGCAGAATATCGTGCTCTTGCTGATACCACATCTGAGCTCCTTTGGCTACGATGGCTTCTTAAGGATTTGGGTGTGTCCACCTCCTCTGCTACTCCCCTTTATTGTGACAACTAGAGTGCCATTCATGTTGCTCATAATGATGTCTTTCATGAACGGACTAAACACATCGAGATTGATTGTCATTTTATCCGTTATCATCTTGTTCATGGTGCTCTTAAGCTTTTTTCCGTCTCCTCCAAAGATCAACTTGCAGATATCTTCACCAAGTCACTTCCTAAGGGACGCACTCGTGATTTGGTTGACAACCTCAAGTTGGTCTCACATCCACCTTGAGTTTGAGGGGGGCTGTTAACGTATATTATGTTATGGGCTTTAGGCCCAATTAGGTTACTTGTATAGCACACTTGTACTTGTACTACACTCTACTTGTACTACACACATATGCCTCTTATATAAGGCAGTGATGTATATTCTTTGATTTAAGAAATACAATACAATCATTCTGTATTTCTAACAAACATGATTTCTCTTAGCAAAGCATAAGTCAACCAGTTTCAGATTTTGGGAGATCCAAGGGGGAAAGCTCCCAGTCTGGGTTCAAGCAATATAAGAGCTCCTAAATCTCCTTGGATGCCTTTTCCCATGTTGTTTGCTGCCATTTCAAAGAAAGTTTCTTCTGAGGTCATGGACGAGATTAATGAACATTATGAGTTGTTTAGGGTATGTTTAGTAACTTTAGTGTTAGCTCTTTTGCTCCACCCCAGCTTCCTTCCAATAAAAAGAAAATTTCTGTTTTGATTGAATCATCTTAACTGCTCCTAAGGTATTTTTTTGGATATTGATCAGACAAAGAAGATAGGCCGCGATGAGTTCATTAAAAAGTTGAGACTGATAGTTGGGGATGCTTTATTGAGGTCTACAATAACAAATCTCCAATGCCACGTATGATTCATACATGATCTTGAAAACTACTTTGTGTGTTCTTGGGCTGTGCACTAATTACTTACTGCAAGCAGAAATTTCATTATGTGGATCAAAAGTGGGCTAGCATGGACTGGGGAGTGGAAATGTTACTACAAGTGAACATATAAGGATTTGTAGGGTTTTGATTTTTGAGCAAAACTGGGACACCAAAGCGTTTAATGTTTTATCAGAATGGCGAATGGATTGATTTACCTCAGAGTGTGGTTGATGTGGTTAGGGAAGATTTTCAGGTTAAGAAATCTGCTGTAGAGGTTGAGTTCAATGGCCCTTGCTTTATGCTTGATTTTCTGCATATGTCTCGAGTGGACTTGAAAACAACCTTACAGGAACCCATTGCTTGGATTGATGAAGCAGGTAATTGCTTCTTTCCTGAAACTTTTGACTGCCATCAACCTGAAATTGGGGAATGTCAAGACCCAATGTTGGAGGAGCCTTATGGGCCTCAAGAGATCAAGCTGCTGTTGGAAATTGAAATCAATGGTGTGGATCAATCCAAGCTGAATGAATGTAGTGGGGAGTCAAATGATCTAGTTAAGCTGATACAAGTCAATAGTAAACCTGCTAGCAACTGCTATGCTATAGATGTTGACAATAATTGTAATAGAGAGTCTGATGCAAAAATGGATGAGGATTTTCAGGAAAATAAACAGATACCTGCAAATTTAGTCACAGCGCCTGTTCTGAAAATGAAGAATTTAATTGTGAGTCTGTGCAGAAGATGTTTCTTGTGGGTATGGGTGCTTCTGGTAGACCCGTCATTCTTGATACATATCGTTGCGTAAGCACTTCAATGCAAGCTCGATTTGAGCTTTTTCAGAAGCAGGCAGAACTAACCCAAAAATTTCGTGGGGATGCAAATGTTCAATATGCTTGGCTTGCTTGTTCTAAAGGGGAACTGCCTACAATATTGACATATGGACTTGGTCATTGTGGAACTTCCACAATTAAGTCCATGTATGGTATTGGTGTTCATCTTGCAGCTGCTAACTGCTCTTACACCAGGTTGGAGTTTTCTTTCCCAGTCTATTAAGTTATATATAAAAATTCTTATATTTTCTTCAATAGCGTTGAGAAATTTGTGCCATAAGAGGGAACTTTTATGGGGTGAGACCTATCTCCACAGGAGAAGTTGAGAATTTTCTTTGCATTTGGCATTGTTATCCCTTTTTTAGGTACAGTTGGCCAGCTCTTTATGGCAGTACTGCTCTATTATTATTATTTATTTAAAAAAAAGCTTCTTCACTATTACTATATTGGAATACATTAAATTTGTCTAGTTCTTAGAAAGAGTTGTTCTTTTGTGCTAATTTTTCTGTACTATTACCTATGGTTAGTCAATCTGGGTTGTTGCCCCTTTGGGACTTGCACCTGGTTGTGGCTACCCAACTAATTTTAGCGGCAAGTTGAACCATTTATTGTTGAATGTTTTTCTTTACTTTTTGTGTGCTCCTAATTGCTGCATGGTTGAACTCAGCTTCTTTGTGGATAGTGGAATCATCTTATGAATGTCATTGTTATTCATCTTTTTATCATATTGTCACTATTTTTTTTTATACTGCTTTCGTTTAAGGTTTACATGGGATGCATTATTATTATTATTGCTTAAAAAAAAAAATCTTTCTTTGTATGGTCTTTTGTCAATGTCCTTATCATGTTACTATTTACATTTTAGTTATTCTGTTAATGCCTTTAAAGAAGGATTAAAATTTTGACTTGATTACAGTGCAAATTTTTGTGATGTTGACGAAAATGGGATACAACACTTGGTGTTGTGCCGAGTGATAATGGGAAACATGGAGGTTGTTCGTTCTGGCTCTAAACGAAACCTTCCCGGTTGCAAGGACTATGATAGTGGAGTGAATGATCTTCAAAATCCAAGGATTTATATAGTCTGGACTATGAATATGAACACTCACATCTATCCAGAATTTGTTGTTAGTTTCAAGATCTCTTCCAAAACTGAAGGTGAATATGACTCCTTTTAGATTTCTTTTTTGTTTCGTTGTTATTTCAAATTTCCCTGATTGTGTGCAAGAAATTGTGTTCTTGCATTTCATGCTACTTATGCAATTGATCAGAAATGAACTAGTTGTTCTTGTTCTCAATTGCACAATTTCTGTTTCAAACTTGGATGTAAAAGGTTTAGAAGTTGTTAGTTTTAGGAAACAGGGCTTCATCCATGGATTGTAGATATCTCCTCTTGGTTGGACTTAGTTACAATGAAGATATAAAAAAGTTTATATCTTTAATATTTTTCTCCTTTTAAAGGCTATAATAAATGTATAGATATAAAATCTAAAACAAAATATATAAGCTCAAAAAAATTAGTGCAACAACAAAAATTATTAATAGCAAAACTAAAAAATATTAAGCCTAACCAATAAATTTTACCCAAAACAAACAATCCGATCCTTTAAATTTTTTTTTAGCAAAATAATTTTGTCCTTACCTAGCAGCAAACACACGTATCAAAGACCGAATAAAAAACCATCAGTTTTTAAGTAGCAAAGTTGAAGGCTGGAGTTATTGTATGTACCAGTAGCAGAGTCGCCATCCTAATTCCAAGTTTTAGTTTCGTCCTTATTTGGCTGGTGTAACAATGGTATGACAACCACTAATTAGCCACAAATTCAAGTCAGTGCTCATAAATTACGTATACATGCACATTTCATATGCAAACATAATTAAAAAAATATCATGACAATTCAACAATCAAATAATTATTTGTATTAAAAAAGGTGGCATTTTGACTAGTTTATATTTATATATCTATATATAAGAGTAATTTTTTGGTTTATTTAATTTGCATCGTTTCATGTTTTTGAGTTTTTTTTTTCTTTAATTTTTATATATTCTTTGCAATTCAATTAGAACAAACAATATAATTCCAATTCAGGATAATGTTAAAAAAAGGGTAAGCTACAAATTTGGTTCATATCGTTTATATCATGTTTCAATTTGGTTTCTAACATATTAATTGTGTTAATTTGGTTTCTAATCTTTTAATATCGTGTTAATTTGGTTTCTAATCTTTCAATATCGTGTTAATTTAGTTTCTGCTGTTATATCTTCGATGAAAATCGATGATAAGAAAAACGACAAAGATAAAATTTTAGTGTATTGTCACATTAACGAAAGCTAATTCTTTATTTTGGTCATTAGACGCATTATCAATTTTCATCCAAAAAATAACAGAATGGACTAAATTAATACGGTACTAAAAGGCTAGGAACTAAATTAAAATATGGTGTATAAAATAGAGATTAAATATATAATTTACATTAAAAAAAAAAAAAAAAAAGTTGTGCGGTATGGTGATAGACTACTTTGATAATTTGGGAATAAAGAAAAAGCATGAGGTTAATTTAGGTATCGTGAATGTCAAAAAGTCGCTTGTTGAAATTTCGACTTCATGTGATCTTATTAAAAGCGTTCTCCCGTTGAAAACACAAACCCAATACTCGACTTCACAGCCACGTCGTCAAGTAAGCCAGCCAAGCCCCCTATATATAACACACAAAATGAAAATCACTCATACTCTTAAGTATTCGCTCTCTAAAACCCTAGAAGAAACCCCTGAATTGAAAGAAGAAGAAACCCTTAAACAGTTAAACCCTAACTTTTCACTTTCGAAATTGAAAGTTGGAACCAGAAAGACCAGAGCTTGATTCAAATCGCTTCTGCTTCTGGTCTGTGAAATTTTGTAGTTTATACAAACAAATACATATCTATTTTCTCAAAACTACTGTTGAAGTAAACAATTTTCTTTTGTTTTTTCCTCTGAGTGAACTTAGTTTGTGTACAATCATGGCATAATGAACTATGCTTCAGTGCAATCAAGCAAGTACAGGTTCGCTGATCTTGTTAGAGAAGTCAACAATTTGTAACATCGGAAGATAAACTCCTGTTCTTGTGATTAATTCCAATCTTTAAGCTTTTATAGTGTATGCATTAAAACAGCTTATAGAATACTTAAGTGATATAACATAAGCTTGCAGAATGGCTAAAATATCCTTTTCATCTTTAATCTTGAACCTCTGTGTTATCTTTTGCTTAACTAATTTAATTTTTTGTCTTTTTACTGTTGCAGTTATGGTGTCCTCTATATACAATTCTTCAACCCAGAGATTCTGTTGATACAGTTGGATATGACCTATCTACCATTCAAAGGCATGTTCTAATTAAGTTTCTAGCCTGAATTCATTTTGAAATTACTTTATTAGGTATATGGAATAATTTTGTAATTTACAATTGGGACTTGCAGTTTGGAGGAATTCATTAACACATCCAGCATTGGTGAATTTAGGAAATGTCTTCAACTTCTTTTTGCTTTCCTTGGTCAATTTGAGACTGGTAGATGCCTGAATATTTATTCAAGATGAGTTGTAAATAATGTGGCTTTTTTGTCTTTCAATTTTTAGATTTAAAGAAAAATCATGTAGGAGATCATCTGACTTTTCCCCAATACATTTATGTGAAAGTTAATATGTCATCTCTAAGACTCAAACACTTCGTTTCGTTTGAGGGAATTGGGGAGAAAGTGGAAAAAAAAAGACCCAATTTCCTTATATTATTTAGAAGGAAAACGAGGAGAAAGAAAATGTAGAGGGAAAGTTTGTATGGGTCCCACCAATTTTTATTTATTTTTTATTTCTCCTCCAAATCCATAAAATGAATTTTATACCCTTGGAAATTTTTTTTAATGTGAAATTACTTTTATATTGTTATAAGTAATTATTAATTTAAAATTTAGGTGGATAAAACAGTAAAATATCTTTTTTCCCCCTTTCATTTTCCTTTCCTTTCCCTCACTCTTTTTTCTTCTTTACCCCCTTTCTGTGCAACCAAACATAGTGTAATGGTCATAGTGCCCATTATATGTTCTTTGTTGGCAATTATTGTTTATTTATGGTATACTAATTGTTAATTGATTATGCCAGCCCTTCTGATATGGAAAATCTGAAGATCTTGTACAATGTATTTGGATTTTATGTGCAATTCTTACTAACGTGAGTTCTCTTCTCTTGTTATATATTTAAATTTTTTTTTTTTTAATTAACAAAGATCTATGGACTCATTTTGGTTGGTAATAATGTGTTTTTACTCCAGCATCTTGGAGCACATAAAAGCTATTAGAAGAAATATTGAGGTAGAGCTAAAAGAACTTCTGAAACTATGTGGATGGGAGCGTTCAGAAAGCTTGCTGTCAATTAAAAACTCAAAAAGTACCCGGAATAAGCTCAGGGATCTTATAGAGAAGTACAATGTAAGGAACATGTGGTCTATTAGTTTATCACTGATGCTATGAGATGAGCTTTTGTTGGATTGGTGATGCTATGAGATGAGCTTTTTTTGGATTGGTAATAGTCAACAGTGGACTGTTCGCATGAGTAGAACCCTACAAAATTTCTATTTTATTTCATTTTTTTAGCCTTCCAACTCATTCGTGTCAAATGTGATTTCTTACTTAGTGATTAATTTGTACTCGTATTTCTCAAGACACTAAATAATCTAGCCTCTTTTCTTGGAGATAATGGTAATGACATGCTCTGTTGTTTCTGTTTGTATAGGACCATCTGCAAAAACCTGTATTGCCTTTTCTTAACCAATACGCACTACAAAGGGGAGCAAATGCTCAATTACTAAATGGTCAAAAGCTGCTTAATGAATTTTCAAAAAAAAAAATAGGGATGTGCAATGCTCCTTTTGATCTGACAGCATTCTGTCATTCTGTGATGAAGACAAGTTTTTGCTTTTATACATTCCTGGCATTTTGTGTGCAAAGTGTATGGTTTATTAACCATACGCGTGGCCACCTTGGGCATATCTGTCACACATAGGGGTGTGCAACCAACCTGCCAACCCACCAAAATCGACCCCACCCAACCCAACCCCCTGGGTTGGGTCAGTTTTTAGGCCTTGGTGGGTTGGATTGGGTTACAAAATTTTTTTTGTCATAAAATTCCAAACTTGCCAAAGCTGACCCGACCTACCCATATATTTAATATATATTTAAAATATATTATATAATTAATAAAATTTTTTAAATAACCAGTTCTTCCTCCTACCCTATATAAAAGCTAATATTAATGTATATTAGTTCATATATCTATACTACTATTTAAGGGGTTGCATCTGTTTGGACCGAATTTTCTTTTTGTTCCAAAATACCCCTACAGCCTATGTATAAGTATGGGCAAAACTTGGTAAAAATGCTTCTTTTACTTCCACGTAAAACACTATCTACAAAATAGGAACACACTTCCAGTACACTCACGTTGGTTTTCAAACTCAAATTACTTCTTCTTCAGTTCTTCAATTCTCTTAATTCTGTGTTTTCAAACTCCTTTCACCCACCTCTTTGCTTCAGATTTCACTACAAACAACAAGAACAGTAAATAGATTTGAGGTAACTTCTTTCTTAGAACAAATTTCAACCCTCACTCTCCCTCTGATCTCTATTTGGCCATGTTTTGCTTATTGTTATTTCAAAACTTACTGGATATTTTCTAATCTATTGTTTTATAGGCCTTTTGGTTTAGGAGGGGCCGCAATTTAAAGTTGGAAAATTGCAGGTTGTGTGTTCAGAAGGCTTTCAACCACGGGTTTCTATGTTGCCAAATTAATTGAGACTTTGTGTTGTGTCGGTGGTTTTTTTATATTTTATTTCCCTTATTATACATTTCTGACTTACTTTTGTGCACTTCTGTTTTCCTCCTTTTTGTTGATTGTAAGGTTGAATTTAATCAACCATTTTGTTGGTTTTATTCCGTGCCAAATTTGCTTGTATTTCAGCATTTAGTGACCTTGTATTTAGGTGGGTTTGTTGTAAGGGTAGTGAGTGAGATAGAGTGTTGAATGCTCAAGAGTGTGCAAGAAAACAAAGTCTCGCGGCTGGATCTCGTGGGTGGCTCGCGGCTGCAAGCCGCTAGATGTAGCACACGTGCTAAGCATGCCAGAAGGTGAACAGTCATGCTAGCTGGAGCACTACAGGACAAAATAGGACAACTGCCCGTTCTGTTATCGCGCGGCTAGAACTCGCGACTCAGTGAAGCCGCGAGTCCAAGTCGCGAGCCACCCCTGTTTTGAAAAACCTGACGTTTCACATTCTCTTCTCACCCCAGTATAAATACCCCTCATACCCACAAATGAAAGAAAGCTTCCAGAGAGAATTTTGAGAGAGAAACCCTAGAAAAAAACAAGATTGAGTCATCCACAATCTTTACATAAGAGTCTCTTCATATTCCTCAACTCTCTTCCTCTCCATTGTCAAACCCTTGAGAGGCATTTTACCAAAATCTTGTTCTCACCATATTCATTATTGTGAGAGGGCTGTTTGGTGTTCTGGGAAGCAGTTAGGAAGGAACCAATCTACATTGGTTGATGCTATGGTCAAGTAGCGGAATCCAAGAAGCTAGAAAAGAAAAAGGTTCGGCGCAACCTCGTTGGAGCAAGAAGCTTGGAGGGCTTAGGTGCACTGGATAAATTAGGCTTGGAGGGTCTTTTGCTGTCCATGTATCCCAACTACATTTTCTAGTGGATTGTTTACCGCTTGGAGGGCGGCAGAGAGGTTTTACGCCGAGGGCTTCGGTTTCCTCTTCGATAACACATCGCGTGTTGTCTTTGTGTTTGCATCTTCCTTCCCTTTTATCTATGTCTCTATTATCTGCTGTGGGTTGTGATTTTAATTTGGCTTAGATTGTTTACCAATTCTGTTTTATAGTTTTTGTTCATTTTCCACACACTAGTTGTTTGACATAAAGCTTGAATTGGTTAATTTGTAAATTGGGAGTCTAAACGTTCAAGGGTGTTTTTACACTATTTGAACTTTCAATTGGTATCAGAGCGGGTGCACTTGTTGTGGTTTAATTACCTAGGTGCAATCCTAGACCCCTTTGTTTTGGTAGCTGTTATGGAAAATACCATGCTGAATTGTAGTTTAAGTGTTTGTGAAAATAACTCTATGAGTATGTTTGAAGGGTGTCTTAACAATGAACTTGTAGAGTTGTTAAAAACTAAGAAACATGCTAGGATATTTGTTCACATGCTGGAATATTTTAAAAATCATAATCACATCTTACGCAGTAGCATATCTGAATCTAAATCGTTGATTAAGAAATACAAAAGAAAGAATAGAATGTTGTGTGAGATGATTGAGAGTCTGAAAATGAAAGGTCAATCTAACAGAAGCATGAAAACTGATGATAAGTTTTTGTTTGAAGGTCAAGAATGTTTGTCTCATGTGAGCTTATTTGTGCATACCTCATTGAAGATATTTAATTGATGCTTGTGGTATCTTGACAACGGTTGTTCTCGTCATATGACAGGGGATAAGTCGCTGTTTAAGACACTTAAAGAAAAGGTTGGTGACTATTTGACTTTTGGTGATGAAAGTCATGCTCAAGTTCTCGGCAAAGGGACTATCGAGATACCTGGATTACCTCTGTTGAAAGATGTGTTATACATAGAAAGGCTGAAGGCAAATCTTCTGAGCATCACTCAAATTTGTGATGATGATTTCCTGGTACAATTCTCTAAGAAGGGATGCTTGATCATCAATGAAGAAGGGATTCAGGTCTTGGAGGGAAATCAGACTACAGACAACTGCTATGGAGTAGTTCCCACGGCACCCATTTCGTGTAGAAGTGCTCGTGTTGACATGTTGGAACTTTGGCATCACAGATTTGGACATGCGAATTTCAAACAAGTAGCTAAAGTGTCCAAACTTGAAGCAGTTGAGGGACTTCCTAAGTTTGGAAAGGTGAAGAAGACTATTTGTGGTGCATGTCAAATGGGAAAGTAAACAAAGGCAAGTCATCACAAGGTGAATGTGATTGCTACTTCTCGGTGTTTAGAGTTACTTCATGTTAATCTAATGGGGCCTACCAGAACTGAAAGTCTAGAAGGAAAGAGATACATTATGGTCATTGTGGATGATTACTCAAGATACACTCGGGTTGAATTTCTTAGAGAAAAATCAGAAGCATGTGAAAGGTTAGAAATTCTGTGCAAGAAACTACAAAACGAGAGAGGGGTCACTATTGCCAAAATAAGAAGTGATCATGGGAGGGAATTTGAGAATGCAAGATTCGAGTCTTTCTATGAAAAGAATGGAATCAAAAGGGAATTTTCAGCCCCCAAAACTCCACAACAAAATGGAGTGGTAGAGAGAAAGAATCGGGGGATTCAGGAAATGGTGAGAGTCATGTTACTTAACAAGCAAATACCTCAAAAGTTTTGGGGAGAAGCTATCAACACCTCGTGTCACATTGGCAATAGAATATTTTTCCTAGTAGGAACAAAGAAGACCGCCTATGAGATTTGGAATGGAAAGAAGCCTAGAGTGAAGTATTTCCGAGTGTTTGGAAGCAAATGTTATATCCTAAATGATCGGGAGAATCTTGGGAAGTTTGATGCAAGAAGTGATGAAGGTATTTTTCTTGGGTACTCTACTACGAGTTGGGCGTATAGAGTTTTTAACAAGAGAACTAAGACAGTGATGGAGTCCATCAATGTCAAGATTGATGATGCCTTATCTAAGGTGGAGATGATTGATAATGGAGAAGGGCCGAGCACTAAAGAACCCGATGTTGAGGTCGAAGCTCTTGATATAGAAGTTGAAGAACCTACACTAGAAGAAGAATCAACTCCCATGAACCGAAGAATGGAAACGAGATCGATGTCTAGAACATCAAGTCCTCTTACTCTTCCGGAAGTCCATCCTCCCATCTCACGAAGTGATGAAGTCTCCACATCAAAGAAGCCATCTTCAAGAGTAATTAAGAACCATCAAGAAAGCAACATCATAGGGTCTCTAGATGAAGGTCTTCGCCTCAGAAAAGGAAACATCATTTTGGCCAATCATGTAACATATCATTGCTACCTTGCTAAATTTGAGCCAAAAAGGGTAGAAGGGGCTCTTCAAGATGAGAATTGGGTTGAGTCAATGCATGAAGAGCTGAATCAGTTTGTGAGGAATGATGTGTGGGAACTTGCTCCAAGGCCTGAAAATGTTCATGTCATAGGCACAAAATGGATTTTCAAAAACAAAACCGATGAAGATAGAGAGATAATTTGGAATAAATCTCGGTTAGTAGTTCAAGGATACACTTAAGTAGAACGAGTAGACTTTGATGAATCCTTCGCTCCCGTGGCAAGACTTGAATCTATTCGAATTCTCATGTCCATTGCATGCACTATGAACTTCAAACTCTATCAAATGGATATAAAATGTGCATTTTTAAATGGATACCTGAATGAAGAAGTGTTTGTTGAGCAACCAAAAGGATTTGAGGATCCTCACTTTCCTGATCATGTGTTGAAATTGAAGAAAGCCCTTTATGGCTTAAAACAAGCACCTAGAGCTTAGTATGATCGGCTTACACATTACCTCCTAGATAGAGGATTCAAAAGGGGATATGCCGACCGGACTTTGTTTGTCAAAAATGATGAAGATTATCTCCTTGTGTCACAAGTTTATGTTGATGACATAGTGTTTGGGGTTACCATTGAAGATCGTGCTATTGAATTTTCTAAGAAGATGAAGAAAGAATTTAAGATGAGTATGGTGGGGGAACTCACATTTTTCTTGGGTCTTCAAGTCAAACAACAGAAGGAAGGTATATTTGTTTCACAAGAGAAATATGCTAGAAACATTGTCAAGAAGTTTAGACTAGACTCCAAAAAACATGCCTCCACTCCCATGAGCTCATCTACTAAACTGAATGTTGATTCTTCAGGAGTAGAAGTAAGTCCTACCTTATATAGGAGTATCATTAGGAGTTTACTCTATCTTATAGCTAGTAGACCGGACATTGCATTCAGTGTTGGTGTTTGTGCCAGATATCAAGCTAATCCAAAGGAATCTCACCTGACTGCAGTTAAGCGAATCATTCGATATGTTAATGGAACTTCAGACTATGGTCTGTGGTATTCAAAAGACTCAAATGCTTGTCTTGCCGGGTATTCAGATGCTGACTGGGCTGGTAGTGTGGACGATCGGGAGAGTACTTCAGGAGGCTGCTTCTACCTTGGTAATAATCTTGTCTCGTGGATGAGCAAGAAACAAAATTCCGTGTCTCTATCTACTGCTAAAGCAGAATACATCGCCGCTGGAAGTTGCTGCACTCAGCTTCTTTGGATGAAGAAATTACTTTATGATTATGGAATTCCTCAAGAGACGATGTGTGTCTTCTGTGACAACACCAGTGCCATCAATCTTTCCAAAAATCCTATCCAGCATTCAAAATCTAAACACATAAAGATACGTTACCATTTCATTCGAGATCTGGTAGAGGAAAGAGTTGTGTGTCTTGAGTTCATACACACCAACAATCAAAAGGCGGACATCTTCACCAAGCCTCTCGATGGTCCACGGTTTGAATTACTCCGTAAGACCATTGGAGTTGGTACAATTCTTTGACTCTCTTGTGTGATGTGTGCTTCACATATTTATAATGTGTTAATTTTGTTTGTGTTGGGGCACACACTACTTTGTTGGCTTTTTGTATAGCATGATTCTGTTTGTTTGCTTTTGTTGTTTTTACATTGTTGTCTTTGATCAATCTTTTTCTTTTTATGTGTCAAAAATCCAAAAATCACATAAAAAATTAGAAAATCAAAAAGTTTGATTGACATTGTTGAGTTTTGTCTCAAAACTTGTTTTGCCTTGTACCTTTGTGCTAATGGCCTTGTGCATTTTCGAGCATAGCTTGTTTCTTTGCACTCTTATCACTGTGGGAGAAATCTTGAAATCTATGTGATTATTGTAAATAGATCTTCAAACTTGTCATGAATGATTAGTGAATGGTTATGTTGATCTTGAGACATGCATAGACTTGTGTCTATATATCTTCCTACTCTTTATTTTTGTTTTTGCTAAAAAGAGCTCACCAAATGTAAATCTCCAAATGAAAAGAGATATTGAGCTGCAAAAGCCTGTCGCACATACTAGTATTCGACTAGGAAAAAGGGAAAGCGACCAAAAATTAAAGTGAATGTTTATTCAAAAAGCCAAAGGCTATCTCATCAAAGTGAAATATCAAATATCACTCTCACAATGAGAGGTGATTGTCTCAAAATGATCAAATAGATCAAATGATATGATTGAAAGTGGAGTCAAATGTAAAGTTCCAAGTTATGTCATCAAGTTTTGTGGGAAGTCATATATGCATACTTCTATAATTGAGATGGGTCTCATGATCTAGTGCTAATTGTGTATGCCTTGGTTGAATTGATCATTGAACCTTCACATTAGACTATGGACTATCTCATTGTTGATATCCACACACAACACACAAGTTTATGATCAATAAATGTCATATTCATTTGTGTGATTGTACTTGATGAAATATGTTTTCACATGCTCAATCTTTGTTGATTCAAGCACAAAAAGATTTTTGAGTATTTTAGGTGTTTTTGGAATGTATTTTGTTCTTCAAAATCTGAAAAGTTCAAAAAGCATTTTTGCCCTGTTTTGGCGACTCAGTCGCGGGTAAGTCAAGTTGCAGGCCTCAGTCGCGAGTTTGTGGGTCAATTTTGGCGACTTGTTTGCGAGTGGAAGGTCAAGTCGCGAGGGTTACACAGAGATTTTCACGGCTCAGCTCGCGACTCTCTCGTGGGTAGACCTTCCAGTGGCGAAAAACACTTAGAAAATTTTTCAAAATTTTGTCTTTGAATGTTTAACTCGCGAAAATCACGTGTTCTGCAAAATGAACTCATTTTCAACACTTTTCTCAAAAAGGGGTTCTCATTTGCTTGTCTTGCACTCTGTGTCTGTTCATTTTCTGGTCTTACTTTCACTTATTCAACATCACTGTGGTAATCTTCAAATTCTTTCACCACTTGTTACCATTCAATCTATTTTCAAGGAAAGGTATGGGTTTTGTCCTTTACTCTTTGTTTTGCCTTTTCCTCATGGTTTTTGTGTTCTTCTTGGTATTCATATTTCTCTTACCCGTGTTTGGTCACTTGAGTGTGTGATGTTCTCATTTTTGTGTGGTTTTAATCTGATCCACTCTATTTTGTAGCTACATTTGGGTCATTATTGTCCCTCATTGTTATTTTCTGGACATTTCCATCTAGCTTTTAGGGTTTCTTCATTATCCCTAATTTGACACTAACCTTCTGCTAATAATGTCTGTTGGATTGTGTTCTTTCTTTTCCTCTATTCATGATACAGACTGGAAATGTCTCCATTCAAGAAAGCAGTTGTGAAAGGAGGTAGTTCCAAAGGAAAGGAACCTGTCATTGATGTTGATGACTACTCACCTCAAACAAAAGGGACTCGTTCTTCATCAAAAGGGTTCGATCCCAACAAGTTTAGATCCTATGCTGCCTTTCAGTTTCATGAGAATTATTTTTGAAATGCTACACCATTACTGGAAAGACCTGTTGACCAATCATCACTTCATGACACTGACATTCTGAAATGGTTTGCTCACAAGGATTGGAATTACCTTCTCTCTGATCTGGATGACGCGTATGAGAATTTGGTAAAGGAATTTTATGCCAACGTAATTGTGGAAGAAGATGAACTTAAGTGCTGGGTTAGGAAAAAGAGTTTTTCAGTCTCTCCTGCATATTTGGCAGAGATCCTTCACATCAACCGACCAATGCTTCGACACTCACCGGTTTATGATGACCTTTGTCCTGATGAGAAACTTCTTAAGGAAGGTCTTGGACAAGACTTAGAATTCTCATCCAATAGAAACTCCGTCAGTGTTTCCTCTCTTCCTCCAAAGCTGAGAGTGCTTACAATTGTGATGTTTCACAATTTGTACCCCCTATCAAGCACTGGGTATATGAATCTTAGACGTGCCTTGTTTCTTCATGATCTAATCTCTGATGTAGAGATTGACGTCTGTGCTCATATCTTTCATGTTCTGCGCAAAACGGTTCTACGAACTGAGTCCTGAATATGTGTTCCTTTCTGCTGTCTCATTTCAAGGATCTTGAAGCTCAAAGGAATCTATCCAACGGCAGATGAATCTCCTTGCCCAAAACCGACTCCAATCAACATGCGTACATTCAACGCAAGCATTGGTCATATTCGGAAGAGAGCCAAACCGGAAACTTCCACATCTCATAGTGGTTCGCATTTCAGCACCTTCTCCCTTGACGAAAAACTTGATCACATTGTCTCGTTTGTACACGAGTTGAATACCAAGATGTCCGGACTCACATCAACTCTACACCATCACAGCACTCGATGGGATATGAAGTTTACCTCTCTCCAAACTCAATTAGATCATATTCAGAGGAAGCTAGAAGAGAATGTGTAGCTATTCCATGACAAAAAGGGGGAGTGATAGCTTGATCAGAGGGGGAGGAAATTTCCTAAGGGGGAGTGTTCCTACAAGCTGTTTCAATTCTTTAACTTTAAGTTGTTTTTCAGTTTAAGTAGTTATTCTATTTAGAATGTTTTCGTACCCATGTTGCTAATGTAAGCTTTTAGGGTTATGTTCTATGCATTTTTGTAGGTTTTATGGTTTGTACCATGCTTTATGCAGCCTTTTATGCTTTATTTAAATCAATACTTCTATTTAAATGTCTTGCATTTTCTTTTAAGTACTGTCACTCTTGTGCCCTTGTAGGATTGTTCCTAGATGCATATACTTAGTGTATTATGCATTGGTTGAGTGTTAGGCATACAAGTAACTTGCATTGTTCTTGTTTGCTTGTATGTTCAAGTGTTCATTCCAAGTGTGAATGAGTATTGTGTTCACTACCTTGTAGTGATTACTTGGTTGATCAAGCCATGGTTTGTCTCTTAACTCCATCTTTACTTAATCACATATTGCCTGTTTCATATGCATTTCATGCTTTTCTGCATACAATGATCATGGTGTATTGTTGTGTTTCAGGAGTTTCATGTTCATATGATTCAAGTGCTTCACAGCTTTTAGAGTTAGGTGTGAGTGAGTTTTGCTCAACTGTTCCCAACTCACATGTTAAGTCTAGAGTCTGTTTTAGGGTTTTGCCACGGAATAGCCAAATGGGGAGATTGTAAGATTGAATTTAATCAACCATTTTGTTGGCTTTATTCCGTGCCAAATTTGCTTGTATTTTAGCATTTAGTAACTTTGTATTTAGGTGGGTTTGTTGTAAGGGTAGTGAGTGAGATAGAGTGTTGAATGCTCAAGAGTGTGCAAGAAAACAAAGTCTCGCGGCTGGACCTCGCGAGTGACTCGCGGCAGTAAGCCGCCAGATGCAGTACACGTGCCAAGCATGCCAAAAGGTGAACAGTCATGCTAGCTGGAGCACTACAGGACAAAATAGGACAACTGGCCGTTTTGTTATCGCACGGCTGGAACTCGCGACTCAGTCAAGCCGCGAGCCACCCTTGTTTTGAAAAACCTGACGTTTCATATTCTCTTCTCACCCTAGTATAAATACCCCTCATACCCACAAATGAAAGAGAGCTTCCAGAGAGAATTTTGAGAGAGAAACCCTAGAGAAAAACAAGATTGAGTCATCCACAATCTTTTACATAAGAGTCTCTTCATATTCCTCAACTCTCTTCCTCTCCATTGTCAAACCCTTGAGATGCATTTTACCAAAACCTTGGTCTCACCATATTCATTACTGTGAAAGGGCTGTTTGGTGTTCTGGGAAGCAGTTAGGAAGGAACCAATCTACATTGGTTGATGCTATGGTCAAGTAGCGGAATCTGGGAAGCTAGAAGAGAAAAAGATTTGGCGCAATCTCGTTGGAGCAAGAAGCTTGGAGGGCTTAGTTGTACTGGGTAGATTAGGCTTGGAGGGTCTATTGCTGTCCATGTATCCCAACTACATTTTCTAGTGGATTGTCTACCGCTTGGAGGGTGGCAGAGAGGTTTTACGCCGAGAGCTTCGATTTCCTCTTCGATAACACATCGCGTGTTGTCTTTGTGTTTGCATATTCCTTCCCTTTTATCTATGCCTTTATTATTTGCTGTGGATTGTGATTTTAATTTGGCTTAGATTGTTTACCAATTCTGTTTTATAGTTTTTGTTCATTTTTTGCACACTAGTTGTTTGACATAAAGCTTGAATTGGTTAATTTGTAAATTGGGGGTCTAAACGTTCAAGGGTGTTTTTACACTATTTGAACTTTCATTGATGTTTGAGTTTGGCTACCAAATTGTTGATGCATAACCTAACCTTCATAGTGATCGTCATATATATGTTTGGTGCAGAGGGAAGAAAGATCACGATAATTTTATTAAAGCTCAAAACGAAGAATTACCATACTGTTGTGTAGGCAGAGGAGATCAGCGTGAGAAGTAGAGAGAGTAAACTGATTTTGGGTGCAAAGTATTTTCTCAAAAGACACGTTCCAGGTTAGTTTTTGACTCTAAAGCTAGCGTTTATCACCTTGACTTAAATTGTTATGGTTTGGAAGTCTGATTTTTAACACATAATCTGATATTTGCATCAACGATTTTTTTTTTTTTTTTTTTTTTTTTGAGGGTGGTGAGTCCTTTAACGTTGGTTTCCTATGTTTTTGCAACTTCAAGCAAAAAAAAATCCATCAACGTTGGTTTCCTATTTTTTTGCAACTTCAATAAAAAAAAAAAAAAAAAAAAAAAAAAAAAACCCATCAACGTTGGTTTCCTATTTTTTTGCAACTTCAAGCAAAAAAAAATCCCTATGTTTTAGGTATTTTAATAATATGCCACTTTTACGTTTAAATAAAAAAAAAAATTTGTTTTAAATATTTTTATTCCTAAAATTTTGCCTATAATTTAGATTAACACATAATCTGATATTTGCATCAACGTTTTGTTTTTTTTTAGGGTGGTGAGTCCTTTAACGTTGGTTTCCTAATTTTTTGCAACTTCAAGCAAAAAAAAAAAAAAAACCACCCAACGTTTGTTTCCTATTTTTTTGCAACTTCAAGCAAAAAAAAAAAAAAAAAAAGTTCCCTATATTTTAGGTATTTTAATAATATGCCAGTTTTACGTTTAAATTAAAAAAAAAAAATTTGTTTTAAGTATTTTTATTCCTAAAATTTTGCCTATTACTTAGATTATCAGATTATGTCTTAATTTTCTTCTCCATGTGTTGTTTTATCTCCAACAAAAACTTATTATTTTATCATGAATTATTAGATTGTAAAAGGACTACACTTTGTTATCATTATCCTTTCCATATCATTATCTTATCTTATCTTATCTTTTTTTATTTATTTTTTATTTGGTCAGTTTGATGGGTGTTTAAGTATTTTCTCTAATTAATGAATATTTTTTAAAGAATAGGAATGATATATATTGATTTGTCTTTTTTTTTTTTTGGTTATCAGGTTTGACTCATTATTTTAGTGTATGTGTTCTAAGTGGTGCCCTCTCTTCCTCTTATTATTTTTGTTTGTTGTTTTTCTTACATTTAAGCCTTACTCTCTATTTTTTTTGTATTTTTTTTAGGGTGACATATCAACAATTTGGTTAGATTGCATAACAGACACATTGGATGAATTCGGGTGAGCGAAGTGGTAATCAATCTATCAAGTAGTTGTTAAAAAACATTTTTTGTAATATGAATATTCTACCTTATGAAATTTAATATTGTCCTTTTTTGTGCCTTCCATTGCACATTTGATGACTTTGTAAGCAATTGTCATATACGCAAATTTGCTAAAGCAAGAATGATATTGGAGAACTTATCTTTAAAGATAAAATTTTGAAATTGTGGTGAAATTTGCTTCTAAATAATAGACTAACTGTTAGGGGTAAAAACCTACACCCTTAAATATATCTTATATTTGATAGTTTAAAATGTTACTTCATTTTAAATTTTAAAATTTTAAAAATTGGTAAAATTTAATCTAATCCAAAATAACTTACCAAAAGACAAAAAGACTCCAAACAAACCATGTCTTTTGAATTTGCATCAAGTGTTACGTGTACTCAATTAAGATATTTGCATCAACGTTTTGTTTTGTTTTTTGTTTTTTTTTTTTTTTTGAGGGTAGTGAGTCCTTTAACGTTGGTTTCCTATTTTTTTGCAACTTCAAGCAAAAAAATAAAATAAAATCACTATGTTTTAGGTATTTTAATAATATGCTAGTTTTACGTTTAAATTTTTTTTTTTTTTAAAAAAAAATTGTTTAAAGCATTTTTATTCCTAAAATTTTGCCTATTATTTAAATACTAAAGCAAGAATGATACTGGAGAACTTATCTTTAAAGATAAAATTTTAAAATTGTGCTGAAAATTGCTTCTAAATAAATTATAGACTAACTTTTAGGGGTAAAAACTTACACCCTTAAATATATCTTATATTTGATAGTTTAAAATGTTACTTCATTTAAAATTTTAAAATTTTAAAGATTGGTAAAATTTAATCTGATCCAAAATAACTTACCAAAAGACAAAAAGACTCCAAAAAGCCATGCCTTTTGAATTTGCATCAACTGTTACGTGTTCTCAGTTAATAAATTTGCATCAACGGTTTTTGTTTTTTTTTTGAGGGTGGTGAGTCCTTCAACGTTGGTTTCCTATTTTTTTACAACTTCAAGAGAAAGAAAAAAAAAATCTTGATGTTTTAGGTATTTTAATAATATGCCAACACTGTTTTACATTAAATTTTTTTTTGAAAAAAATGTTTTTAGTATTTTTATTCCTAAAATTTTGCCTATTATTTAGATATACTTAGAAGTAATTTTTTCTGTGATTTTATACTTATATATTTAAAGAGAAGAGGAAAAAATAAAAACCATGCTTTATAGATTTTCAACCAATTAATAACATGAAGCCTTTTCTATACAAAAAAAATAAAAAATAAAAAATTTAATTACCCTTCAATAGTTGGGGGAGGGAAATTCCAACCAATTTAGCTATCATTAAAAAAATAAACATTATATTATGGCTAAAATATTGTGTTTACATATTTTTAGTGTCAAACCATTGCAACTCAAAAATAAGGGTGCAATATTGTTTTGCAAAAATTTTATATAACAAATTTGACTACAAAATTTTAAAATGGCACATGCTTCCACTAAATATTGCGCTAAATAATTATTGCGCTAAATATGTATATATGTGCAACTAACACGATTATTTTTTTGTCTATTTTAATGCAGAAATGAGTTCGGAAAATACACCTATGACTCATACCAATGACGAAGAACGTCGTCGAGAACTACAGAGATATTATGATTGACGTAGTAGACAAATAGAAGACAATGAAAGCAGACAAATTTGATTGGTGAGACGTAGTGCCAATTATGCAAGACGAAGACAACGAACTTTGGGTGTTGATATTACTTTAGTGGGAAGTCTAGCAAATTTAATTGAAGACGTGCATTCTAATTCAACATCATCATGTGTATCACTAATACCACCTAATCACGAGGCTACACCAAGTTGTCGTCTTACGCATATCCGTAACTTGGTGCGAAATATGCTAGTTGAGCGAAATGCTATGCAAGAAACTAATGGTGAGATCATAATATTATACCTTTTAAAAAATATTCATTGGTTGGACTATGATTATTTTGGGGAAAAAAATAAATTAAGGCATTTTCGTTTTATGTCAATATCAAGAACAATGCTAACTTAATGTTTATAATAACTTTAGGTTTACCTCCAATATATCCAACTATAATGCCAAATGATTTTGAGGCTGGACCAAGTCATATAAATTTTGATGTCAATGATGGTAAGTTTTATGTCAAATATTTATAAACTTTGCACCAGATGATCAAAATCACGGGGATGGCTACAGAGAACAAGGTTTGTTACTCAATGTCACCATTTTAATTTCAATTTACATGTTTATTATTATCAATTTTATTATTTGTTAACAAGTTGCATATTCGAAACATTATTAATGTAGGGCCCAAAATCTGCGATCCCCGCCCACCTTGTATTAAGGGCCCAAAGCCCAGGCTGAGGAGCCCTAGAACCAAGGATGTATGATGAAAGTCCCTTAAAGGCCCAAGGATGTGGCCGAGGACGACCTCATGCTGAACACCTCACAAAACGCCTAAAGTAAAGGACTAACTCACTACAAGAGCATTATAAGGGAGAAAGCTGTCCACGCTGTAATGTGGAGCCCAGCACCTGACAAGCCCATACTCCAGACCCTGCTATTCAACTTTCCCCCAACCATCCCCAACCACTTTGACGTATGGATTGATAGGACGAGTACTTACTCCAAAAAAGGAAAAACTGACACGTAGGTAAAGAACGGGAAGTAAATACTAGTATAAAAGGGAAGGAAAGCTGAGACAAAAGGGGGGGGGATCCTATGAAAAAGGAGAAGAATGGTGAGAATGAGACACCCCTCGGACTAAGTCCGAGGAGTCAACTCTTTCAAACCACATTCGTGTAAGGCCTAGCTATACAGGCCAAACCCACCTTCGTATGGGCCTCCATGAAAATCATGAATAAACCGCCGTCCAACGACCAAGGTCCAGCCTTTCTATCCCACTCTCTATGAATTATATTGTTCGAGCCTTTTACATACGAGACCAACATTATTCTTGGGTCGTTAAAAATTGTGTCTCTACAATTGGCGCCGTCTGTGGGAAGGCTTGCGCGTTGGCGCGGGTGGTGGTGGAGTCAAGTCTCTATCAAGCAGAGGTCCGCGAAATTTCCTCAATTTCCAGCAACATGCAGTCGTTGCTCCGACATAAACTCACGCTAGGGGCTACGTCTCGCAGTGCCAATGGCACGGGCAACTCTAGGGGCTTCCAACCTCAAGCTAACTCTCCCTACCTTGGTCGAGGGGCTAACCTTCGAAAAAACTACAAGTTTTGGACAGAACCAAGGCCTTGCATGGTCCTCGGACTCAAGCCTATGGGGAAACCAACTACTTAAAAGAAAATATACAAGTTTTGGACAGAACCAAGGCCTTGCATGGTCCTCGGACTCAAGCCTATGGGGAAACTAACTACTTAAAAGAAAATATACAAGTTTTGGACAGAACCAAGGCCTTGCATGGTCCTCAGACTCAAGCCTATGGGGAAACCAACTACTTAAAAGCAAAACTACAAGTTTTGGACAGAACTAAGGCCTTGCATGGTCCTCAGACTCAAGCCTATGGGGAAACCAACTACTTAAAAGAAAATATACAAGTTTTGGACAGAACCAAGGCCTTGCATGGTCCTCAGACTCAAGCCTATGGGGAAACCAACTACTTAAAAGAAAATATACAAGTTTTGGACAGAACCAAGGCCTTGCATGGTCCTCGGACTCAAGCCTATGGGGAAACCAACTACTTAAAAGAAAATATACAAGTTTTGGACAGAACCAAGGCATTGCATGGTCCTCGGACTCAAGCCTATGGGGAAACCAACTACTTAAAAGAAAATATACAAGTTTTGGACAGACCAAGGCCTTGCATGGTCCTCGGACTCAAGCCTATGGGGAAACCAACTACCTAGAAGAGACAACATGGGGTTTGGACACAACTTGGACGTTATATGGCCCTTAGAATCTACCCCGAGGAAGAGTTCCCAATTGATAGTTGGGCTAATCCCTAAACTGCACGGATTCCCCAGTCTACCCTCGGATCCTCAATACCAAGGGGATCGATACAATACAGGGCAATATGTTGTCAATAACACAGTCAAAGTCTCTCACTGCTCGGCTACCCTCTCGGAGGAATTATTTAGAGTTTATCATTTTCGGACGGTCGTCTTACATGCATTACGAAGCGCTCAGCCGTTATCTCGGTTAGTTTCAGGAGTTTAATCTACTGGGAATTACCATTACTATACTCGATAATGTCAATAAGTTCAAATTAGTAGGAATTTGTTTCAAAGTTTTTTCCTGCTCTAAGCATCATTAAAGAAAAATGCACATTTAATATTCATGCACAAAGTAGTTGTTGTAGAAAAGAAAAGTATTTGAGAGTAAGTAAATCCATTTTTTATTAAGACAAAGGAACAGTACAGTGTACAATGAAAGAGCTTAAATAAGCTCATACTGAAACCAACTACACAAGCGAAAAGAAAAGATGCAAGGGAATGAAGAAAAAGCCGTAGAAGAGATACAGAGAAGAGACGTGCTGCCGCTCCAAAATTTTGTCTAAGGAAGCCATTCCTCAATACTTTTACATGCTTATAACTAAAGCAGCAAAAGAGCCTAACTTGGGGCTTGCACCGTTGAAGAAAAGGTGCAGAGAGCCCGACTCCGGGCTAGCGCTGCTGAAGAAAAGGTGCAGGGAACCCATCTTGCGGCCGGCACCATTGAAGAAAAAGTGCCGGGAGCCGGAAGTTGATGAGCCTCCACGTAATCACGCCTGCGATAAAGCAGACGGCGCTGATGGCGGAAAACCTTGCTTCTGACGCACCAAGAATTTGGTGCGACCAGTACCTGCTTCGGATTTTGATTGAAAGAGGGAGAAATACCATTTCCCCCTTGTCAAAACGGAGGATTTTTTTGAATCTATGCCTCCCTTGTCCGGACCACATCACCTTAAGTATCGGAAGGATTCTGTGCCTCTGAAGCGGGTGAAGACCCTTCATCCCCACCCATGCCTCAAACATATTGCTCTGAGGTAGAATGGCACTGGAAATGGAGATCATAGGTATGGCGGAAGGGTTATGATTTTGAAGGAAGCAGAAGGGTTTGTATGCCCCACCCATGCCTCAAACATATTGCTCTGAGGTAGAATGGCACTGGAAATGGAGATCATAGGTATGGCGGAAGGGTTATGATTTTGAAGGAAGCAGAAGGGTTTGTATGCAAGGGGAGTGATCCCCTATCCTATTTATACAGAGAGCAAACCGGTGGCATTTAATCCATGCAAGTTTCCAAGGAATGCTACGGACAAGGCAGACTTGGCTTAATTTCCAACTTCATCAGCAGCCGTAGGATCTGAAGATCCTCATGAAGGCGCGCCTCGAATACTGGAGCATCAAAGGACTCCGCGTGAGTGAATAAAGGAATGTCTCTTAATTTGGCACGTCTCACATGTAAGTGGGAAAACACAAATATTAGTAGAAGTACAGAATTAAAGTGAGCCATGATGTGGGCCCTATCTCACCAAAACCCTCCTCCCCAATAACAAGGTTAGGCAGTAGGATTTTGAGGGGCTATTGTGGGGCCCAAAATCTGCGATCTCCGCCCACCTTGTATTAAGGGCCCAAAACCCAGGCCGAGGAGCCCTACAACCAAGGATGTATGATGAAAGTCCCTTAAAGGCCCAAGGATGTGGCCGAGGACGACCTCATGCTCAACACCTCACAAAACGCCTGAAGTAAAGGACCAACTCACTACAAGAGCATTATAAGGGAGAAAGCTGCCCACGCCGTAATATGGAGCCCAACACCTGACAAGCCCATACTCCAGACCCTGCTATTCAACTTTCCCCCAACCATCCCCAACCACTCTGACGTATGGATTGATAGGACGAGTACTTACCCCAAAAAAGGAAAAACTGACACGTAGGTAAAGAACGGGAAGTAAATACCAGTATAAAAGGGAAGGAAAGCTGAGACAAAAGGGGGGGGATCCTATGAAAAAGGAGAAGAATGGTGAGAATGAGACGCCCCTCGGACTAAGTCCGAGGAGTCAACTCTTTCAAACCACATCCGTGTAAGGCTTAGCTATACAGGCCAAACCCACCTTCGTATGGGCCTCCATGAAAATCATGAATAAACTGCCGTCCAACGACCAAGGTCCAGCCTTTCTATCCCACTCTCTATGAATTATATTGTTCGGGCCTTTTTACATACGAGACCAACATTATTCTTGGGTCGTTAAAAATTGTGTCCCTACAATTAATATTTTGCTTATTTCACAACATCATATTTGATACAATTTTAATATTTTCTTTCACAACTATCATAACACTTTTTATCACTAATTTTTTCCTCAAAATAAAAATTAGGTGTTGACAACACATTTGATGGTATTGCACATGTAATAAATTGTATGCGAGGCAGATACAATTGTGCAAAGGATTATAAAGAAGGTATAGAGACCATTAGGTATCAACTACCACAACCAAAGACATGTAGCTTTTGTAATGCCCGTTTGTTCCATCGAGAGACATCCTCGATGTGTTGCAAGGATGGAAAAATATCTTTACCCAACATACCAATTTGTCCTGAATTTAGGGAGCTCATTTGTGAGCAAACACCACGGGGCAAACGTTTCAAGCAATATATACGATTTTACAACAACATGTTTGCATTTACCTCTATGGGTGTGCACGTGGATGAAAGCGTGGCCTTGAATAGTCGAGGAATATATACATTTCGTGCCCAAGGTGCCATCTATCATAGAATTGGTAGTCTTTTACCACATACACCTCTAAGTGTGCAACATCTACAATTGTATATCTACGACACCAATCTTGAAATACAACGCAGAATGTCTCAATCTGTAGAAGCTCATGAAGATATTGTGTGACTTATTCAAAGGATCTTGGACATGCATAACCCATTTATGGAGAAATTTCGTCAACTATCTCGAAGTCCAAATTTACATCAATGTAAACTCCTTATTAAAGAACAACCTCTGAACCAACCTCAATATTGCCTTCCCAGTGCTTCCCAAGTGGCAGCTATTATTGTAGGAGGAGAAGAAGCTGGTCATTTAAGTGGCAGAGATATTTTGGTTCAAACGTTTGGTGGTAATTTGATCAATGTTCAAGATACAGCAGGATATTATGATCCATTGCAGTACCCAATACTTTTCCCATTTGGAACATATGGATGGGATATCAACACACGCGACGCTAATAGAAATAAAGTGTTATGTCGTGATTATTATGCATACATCTTTCAGGTAACAGTTTTATTATTTTCAAACTTTTTTACTTCAAAATGCCGCTTACACTTTAAAATAACTGAACCTACATCTATTTTTACTAATGTCCAAGATTCGCGACGATGCTTTATCAATGATTTGTTATGGAGGATGCCTTTCACAACAATATGTTGTTGATAATTATGTAAAAATTGAAACACACAAGCTTAGGTGGTTTGAACACAATCAAGATTCTATTAGGGTAGATTTGTACCAAGGCCTACAAGATGCTTTCCATGAAGGAGAGAGTGATACTGGTAATGTAAACTTTACACTTGAAATTTACATTACTTTATTAATGACAAATTGGTATCAATATTTCTTAATGACCCAACTTTTTCATCTTATATTTAGGAAATGTTGGACATAGAACCATTCTACCTTCATCATTTGTGGGAAGCCCGCGCGATATGATCCAACGATTTCAAGATGCAATGTCATTGGTTCAAAAGTTTGGGAAGCCAGATTTATTCATCACAATGACGTGTAATCCAGGATGGGAAGAAATCCAAAATGAGCTTTTAGCCGCACAAACCGCACAAGATCGCCTAGACTTGCTTGCAAGAGTTTTTAAATCGAAATTTGAAGAATTGAAAGATGATATTATGGTTAAGGGGGTTCTCGGAAGAGTTATTGTATATGTGCAGGTCTTTGAGTTCCAAAAAAGGGGTTTACCACATGCACATATGCTTATAATTCTTGATGAAGGTGATAAATTGCATAATCCAGAGGATTACGATCGAGTTGTTAAAGTAGAAATACCATGTAAGGAGGAACAACCTCAGTTACATAAAGCTGTATTGAAGCATATGATACATGGTCCTTGTGGAGTACAAAATCCGAGATCACCGTGTATGAAAAATGGGCGATGTAAAAAAGGATATCCAAAACCTTTCTCGCTAGAAACCTACCAAGGCAATGACTCATATCCTGTTTACAAACGATATGATACTAATAATCCTGTGCCATTGAATGATCATTGCAGTATTATGGTAGACAACACTTAGGTTGTTCCATATAATCCTTGGTTACTGCTGAAATATAATTTCCATATTAATGTTGAAATATGTTGCAGTATCAAGAGTGTAAAATACTTATATAAATATGTGTATAAAGGCTCAGATCGTGTCTCTATGGAAGTTAGACCAGACCCAAATTATGATGAGATCCAACAGTACATTGATGCAAGATAGGTATGTGCTCCAGAGGCATGTTGGAAGATATTTGCTTTTCCTATGTATCGAATGTATCCTGCTGTTTTTCGTTTGCAAATTCATCCTCCAGATAGACAACAGGTACACTTTAGACCACATGAACCTATTGCTAATGTTTTGGAGCGAAGTAAAAAGACAATGCTCACTGAATTTTTTTATATGAATATGATTGATCATGATGCACAAAATTATCTATATAGAGAGTTTCCTAAGCATTATTGTTGGGATTATAAAAACAAAACATGGACACGAAGAAGATCTTATAAAAAAATAGTGGGCAGGGTATATACTGTTTCACCATTTGATGGAGAGAAGTTCAATCTGCGTGTTCTTCTTAATCATGTCAAGGGACCAACAAGATTTGACGATTTATTGATTGTCAATGGGATAACCTATCCAATTTTTAAGCAAGCAGCTGAACAAAGGGGTTTACTAGAGAATGATAACAGCATACGATAGTGTCTGCTTGAAGCAAGAGACATTCGAATGCCGTCAGCTTTAAGAAGATTGTTTGCAACAATATTGGTATTTTTTCTACCAACTGGAGTAAGAGAATTGTGGAATGAGTTCTACCCATATATGGCAGAAGATTACCCATCAGCATCTGTTACAATAGAGACACGTCGTACAAATAAACTTCTCAATGATTTAGAGGCGTTGCTCTTGCAACATGGAAAGCACATCACAGAGTATGATTTGCCGATTTCAACTAGAGAATGTGATAATGATTCAACTGTACCAAGACTCATACAAGATGAGCTAACTGTTCCTAATGTAGATGAAGAACTCACTTTAATTGAGAAGTTGAATAATGACCAGAGAGTTGCATATGAGACAATCATGACAGTTATTGATCGTAAGGAAAGTGTGATATTCTTTGTCGATGGGCTAGGAGGAACTGGGAAAACATTTTTGTATCGCACAATATTGGCAACCTTGAGAAAAGCCGGTCACATTGCAATTGTCACAGCTACATCTGGCATAGCAGTAACATTGCTCCCTGGTGGAAGAACAGCGCATTCCATGTTTAAGATTCCTTTAAATCCTGATGCTTCATCTACTTGCTCAATAAGTAAACAATCAGACTTAGCTGAACTTATTAGACGTGCCACCATAATTATTTGGGATGAAGCCCCATTGGTAAATCGACGTGCACTTGAATCTTTAGATAGAACATTTAAAGATATTATAGAAGAAAATTTACCTTTCGGTGGGAAGGTGCTAATTTTGGGGGGAGATTTTCGTCAAGTACTTCCGGTTGTTCCAAAGGGTACAAAGGCAGAAATGATTGATGCATGCATAGTCAAGTCCCCATTGTGGAAAGACGTCAAAGTGTTACATTTGAAGCAGAATATGAGGTCTATCAACGATGAAGAGTTTGCTAAGTATATACAACACATCGGTGATGGGAATGAACAATTTATAATGGATGATTTGATTAAACTACCCCCTTCAATGGCAATGCAACGGGAGGGTCAACATTCTATATACAACTTAATTGATCAAGTTTTCCCAAGTTTGCAAGAACATGCCAATGATGCAAGGTATATGGTTGATAGGGCTTTGCTAACACCTATAAATGATGATGTTGAACAGCTTAATGCAAAGATAATTTCTCAGTTTCCAGGAGATGAGTTTACATTACATTCTTTTGATGAGGTTGAAGGAGATACGCAACATCTATATCAACAAGAATTCCTAAATTCTATATCTCCAGGGGGTTTACCACCACATATATTAAGGCTGAAAAAGGGTGCTCCAATTATGTTGTTGCGCAATATAGATCCAAAAGCCGGATTATGTAATGGTACAAGATTGATATGCCGAGAATGTTTTAACAACGTAATTGACGCTGAAATTTTGACTTGACAATATGTGGGTACACGCGTTTTTTTTTGCCAAGAATCCATTTGAAGACAATAGAAAATGTACACCTGCCATTTGTAATGATCAGATGACAATTTCCTGTACGTTTGAGTTTTGCACTTACAATAAACAAAGCGCAAGGTCAGACAATTCCAACTGTTGGAATTTATCTTCCTGATCATGTTTTTAGTCATGACCAATTATATGTGGCGTTGTCAAGGGGAGTCTCCCAATCCACCACAAAACTATTGGTGCAAAAAGGAAGAATACCTGAGGAGGAAGGTGTTCACACAAGAAATATTGTGTATAAAGATGTTTTGTTTCCTTCATCATAGGTATTAATTAACAACTGAAAAAAACTGTCTTACATATAGATTATTTTAATAATTTACAAATTTTAATGGTTGTGCAGTCTATGTTTTAATATTTTAAATCTTGATATTTTTTATGCATACAATTAATTGGTAACAGGAAGGATGCCCAACTCAAATGTGAGGATCGAGTCCACTATGCTAAATAATGGAGTGCATGCTGTTCCTACTGCTCATTGGGAGAATTGGAAGGATGATCATTCAATATTAAACATGGAGGCCATTGATAACAAGGTATAGTTCTTTTTAATGATATCTTTAATCAGCATCCCTTTCTATTATTTTATCAAAATTAATATTAAAAAAATGTCATGCTGCGTATGGGTTAGGTTCGAAAATTGGAAATTTATTCACCTGGTTGGGGATTCACTATTCAAGCTGACAAGAAAGAGCTTTGGAAAGAAGTGAAACGAGTTTTAGAGTCACAAGAATTGGAAAGGTATGTTACGCTATTTTTTAAAATAGGAAAATAACTAATTGATAGTCTTAATATACAAACAATTGTTTTTCTTCATTTTGAAGCTCCAAGAACAAAGACAAACAACAAATCAATGTCAAGAGCAATCAGGTTTCCAACATCCATAAGAATAAAGAAAAAGGAAAATGAAGGACGAAGTGATCTCTAACGCTCATGCTAACAGAGACAAACAAAGAATTAAAATCAAGGACAATGTGGTTTCCAACATCCATGAGAAAAAAAAGAAACGAACAAAAAAAACTAAGGACGATACAATTTTCAACATCCAAAATAGTAAAGATAAACAGAAAATGAGAGTAAAGGACGATGCAATAATAAAGCAGGTACAAATCATTACAACATCTACCTTTTTAAATAAAAAAAAAAAATACTTAATTACATAGTTTGGATATAATTTTTTTTTTTTTTAATTTTGGTAATTAAATGATAGTTTTTCAAGTCCTAAGCTGAAGTAGACCATTTCACATACATGAAGCTATGCAATATCATCACAAGGTCAGTTTAAATATTTCATTTCACAAGTTTATGCTTGATGTTTATTGTACTTCTCATTATTGTGTACGTTTTAAAGTCTCTATTAATAACACAGACACACACATTTTGTTTCATAGGTTCATGGCAAATGCTATTGGAAAGCAATTAGAATATGGAACAAATAACATTGCTCCACCAACTTCTCCACTGTAGCTGGCATAATATTAATAAGTTCACATATTCCATGTTTCAGATGTAGTGACTTATTTTATAGTTTTACCTAATGTAAATATTTCACTTTTCTACATTGATCCATCAACTTTTCATAATAGCTTTTGTAAAGGTCACCTCATGTATTTTGTAAATAGTTTTATTGTTACGATTTCATTATGCATTTTCATTATATGCACTATTTATAAGATTTATTCAATGGATCTTTTTTTCCTCCCCCTATAGGTTAATACTAAATTATAGCATTATCTTCCAATTAATAACACGTTGATTACTACATAAACAAAATTGGTAAAAAAGGATAATAATTACGGAATACTAGCTTCACACGCGTGCTCAGAGGCTCTTCTATTTTTTTGGGTAAGGGTTAATTTAGAGCATTTATTATAATTTGGGATTACTACATTCTTTAATTACAAAAAAAAACCTAGGGGTGTGATGAAAAAATTAAAAATATCACAAAATCTAGTAGGTGAAATAATTTTTTCATCACACCCCTAAGTTTTTTTTTGTAATTAGAGAATGTAGTAATCACAGAGTCTTGAAATGAAAAGAACCTGATGAAAATTTGGAAGGAAAAATTATGTGAATACAGATTAAAAAAAACTAGCTTCTAAGCACGCGCGTGAGAGGCTCTTCTATTTTTTGGGTAAGGATTAATTTAGAGCATTTATTATAATTTGGAATTACTACATTTTCTAATCACAAAAAAAACCTAGGGGTGTGATGAGTATTATGTGTGGTGAAATAATTTTTCATCACACCCCTAGGTTTTTTTTGTAATTGGAAAATATAGTAATCCTAATTTATAATAAATGCTCTAAATTAATCCTTACCCAAAAAATAGAAGAGCCTTTCACGCGTGTGCTTAGAGGCTAGTTTTTTTTTTTTTTTTTTTTTTTTTAAGAATTTGAATTTCAGAACATATACATGTGTTGCATATTTTTAACTTCCTTAAGTTTTTTTAGTAGTAGTTATCCAAAAGTTTTGTTAAATATTTGAAAGTAGGGTTTTTTTTGGGGATAAATTTGAACGTGGTTTTTTTTTTTTTTGGATAGAAGTTGAATGTGGGTTTGAATGTGGTATTTGAAATTTTTTGGATTTTTTTTTTGGATATGATTTATTTCTACTTTTTAGTATATTTTTCTCTATATGTAAGACTCTCTGGCACTCTGCCTTGGAACTTACTCAATAGAATATTTTATATTCTTTAGAGTGATATTTCTTTCCCTCCTTTAGCATTGTTACTGGTAGGATTTGTTGGGTTTTTCCTTTGGGGTTGGGGAAATAGTTTTTATTTGTCAATGTAATGGATTCTATTCTCTCTTAATGGAACCATTTCACTCTATCGACAAAGAAACTTCTCATGTCCATCTTACAGGATGTGGTGATAATCCTGAGTTTGTTTTGGCAGCAGAGTTTTTAACCAAACATGCTTTGAATGTTGAGGCTATTGGTTAGACTTTTAAGCCACTCTGGAAATCTCGGAAGGAATTCAAGATTCGGGATGTTGGTAACCATGTTGTACTTTTTGTTTTCCAAATTGACACTGATGCTAATCGAGTGTTGATGAATGAACCTTGGAGTTTTGATTAACACTTGGTTTTATTCAAACGGCTGGAAAATAATTCATCTACACAAAAGATTAATTTCTCTCATACTCTGTTCTGGATTCAACTACATGGCTTGCCAGTGAATAAACTGAATATCAATATTGCAGAGGAGGTTAGAAAGACTGTGGGCACAGTAGTTTCAACTCAATTTAAGAATGATATGATGGGGGTGACTTTATGGGTATTAAAGTCCAAGTTAATGTTTCAAAACCACTTAAGGGACTGCACATTTTGTTAGGAATGTTGTAGACCCTCTAACCATGTTGTCATTGGGATTAATTCCTATACACACTAATTATAATTTGGGATTATAATTTGGTAATCCTTTTGATGTGCAATTTTTTTTGTGATTGGAAAATATAGTAATCCTAAATTATAATAAATGCTCTAAATTAATCCTTACCCAAAAAATAGAAGAGTCTCTCACGCGCGTGCTTAGAGGCTATATAGTTGGTAAATTACATAGCCTCTAAATTAGGATTACTATATTTTCCAATCACAAAAAAAACCTCGGGGTGTGATGAAAAATTATTTCACCACACATAATACTCATCACACCCCTAGGTTTTTTTTGTGATTAGAAAATGTAGTAATCCCAAATTATAATCCTAATGTACCAATCCTAATTTATTTATAGGGATGTGCAATGGTCCTTTTGATCTGACAGCATTCTGTCATTCTGTGATGAAGACAGGTTTTTGCTTTTATACATTCCTAGCATTTTGTGTGCAAAGTGTATGGTTTATTAACCATACGCGTGGCCACCTTGGGCATATCTGTCACACATAGGGGTGTGCAGCCAACCTGCCAACCCGCCAAAATCGACCCCACCCAACCCAACCCCCCAGGTTGGGTCGGTTTTTAGGCCTTAGTGGGTTGGGTTACAAATTTTTTTTTGTCATAAAATTCCAAACTTGCCAAAGCCGACCCGACCCACCCATATATTTAATATATATTTAAAATATATTATATAATTAATAAAAATTTTTAAATAACCAGTTCTTCCTCCTATCCTATATAAAAGCTAATATTAATGTATATTAGTTCATATATTAATGTATAACTGAGTTGAAATATTAGTTCATATATTAATGTATATTTTGTTTATCAACTCAGGTGGTAGATGTGATATTTTTTTTTTTTTTTTTTGCTCAATTTAATAATAATAGTAATAAAAAAAAATTGTCCAACCCATGGGTTCAACCCGACTCATGTGGGTTGGGTTAGGTTGGGTTGGACTTATGTGATGGATTGGGTTGGGTTAAATTTTTTTTAACCCACCATGGTGGGTTTGGTCAAAAAAATCCCTTTAACCTCACCCAACCTGACCCATGCACACCCCTACTCACACTCTAAAGAGAGAAGATTCAGAAAAATGAGAGAAGAAGGGAGAAAGTTCTAGCTGAAAAAAAAAATTATATATTGTTGGGAACGTTCGTGCAGCTGCATCGTATGCCGCACGCCACATTCCCAAGTGTCCGACACGGCTGCGGTGACTAGACGCACCGTACTTTACTGCCATAAACACATCTAATAAATTTTATATTCAACCCAAGTATTTTTTATTTTATTTTATTTTTTTGAGAAGGTATTCAACCCAAGTAAGAAAAGACAAGGTTAGCAAAAAACAAAAAAAAGTAGGAAAAGACAAGATTGACATAAAATAATAATAATGGTTTTCCTTTAAAAGTATAACAAACAATATAATATTGTGATTAAACATATAAGCAAAAGACCATTTGAGATTTAAAAATTAACTAGATGCATATGAAACAAGAATGACTCATCTTACCCACTCCATCATCTATCTTTTTCAAAAGGTGAGTTCAAAAATGTGCTAAATTTCAACAAGCAATAAGGTACCAACATATTATAGAATAACGTTCAACTAAAATGTGCTGTAGATAGCCTAGGAGCATGGAGTAAGAAGTAGTAGTTGATTTGCAAAGAAACATTTTCGAATCACAATAGAGGGATGTTTAGGATTCACTTATTTTATTGAAACTAAAAACTTTTGGCTGAAAGTACTGTAAATAAATGTAAAACTTAGCTGAAATAGTATAGTAGGATCTATAAATAGTATCTAAAAGTGCCGCGAGGCCCATGAATAATAGTAAAAATAAGTTAAATAGTAAAATAAGCTGACTTTTTAATTTTTGCCAAATACACACTAGATAAACTAGTGTAAAAGATAACATTGTCTTTGAAAACAAACATTGTTCTGTGCCCACAACTCTTGAAATTTTTGCACTAAAGGACTTAGTGTTCACTGTTTATATGAGAGCATTATAGCCATTCTACTATACACATTTTTTTTTTCTTTGGGGTATGTATCGTCATACCAACCTTAATATATATTTTATAATAATAGATGAACGATATACATGATTGTTAGGTTTTTTTTTTAAATTTTTTTTTATGGGAATGATTGTTAGGTTTTAAGTAGGGTTTAAAAGGCACTAGATTTAAGTTGATGGACTGTCCATGCATTTGGTTAATGCATCAATGGAAGGTTGGTAAGCTGCTATTGGCGTGATAAAAGGCTAATGAAAAACAATGATGCCGAGAGCACACAATTTTTACATGGAAAACTCATTTTCCTGAGCAAGAGGGGTGCAAAAATAGTGTTTAAAAAGTAGAGAGAACTCTCTACTTTTTGCCACTATAATACTTAAAGAAAATGAGGAAAAGTAGTGGTCAATATAATATGCGCATTGAGCATTGAGCATTGAGTTGTGAAGGTGAGTGTGTTGTGTTTTCTGATTCTGAGTCCTGTTTGTGGGGATCAACCTTTCCCCTTACATAGGCCCAAGGGGAGAGAGGTAAGTATTAGACTCTTATTGGATGTAAATCTATATAATAGGTAAAAGCTAAAACATATGCTCTTGTTAAACTATATTTGCGTAGTATTTTAGTCTAATTCGGTCTACTTTAGTTCATTTTGTCCAGTTTGGTTGGTGACGGCTTTAGAAATTTTGTTATAGGGGGTCATTAAGAAACTTAAATTAGAAAAATTTTAATAGCTATAACCATTTTATTTTGTTATCACCAAAAAAAAAAAAATGAAGTTTTACAATTTCCTTCTACAAGTTTTCAAATTTTAGAAAAACTCAATTCTTATAGTCTAACTTAGGGAAAATAAAAAATGTAATTAGAGGTCAAGTTTCATGACCTCAACATGAAAGAAGAACTGCAGGTAAGACTCCTAGCTCAAATTAAACAAGAAAGGTATTCAAAGTTAACTTCTTCATTAGTCTTATGAATAGGATGAAAAAGGGCCATCAGATAGCCCATGGCCCACGGCCCGACCTAGAAACCCGGCAGCCCATCGGGCTAATGGGCGGCCCGGCCCGTTGTTATTGAGGCCCATGGGTAGCCTACTAGCCCAGTGGGTTAGGGCGTGGGCTAATTTTTATGCCCATGGGCACCCGGTGGGCAAGCCTAGTAGCCCAGCCCGTTGGTCCAACCCGTTGCCCAGTCCAATAATTTAGAATTTATAACAAAAATATATAGGAGGTGTATGAAGGATTGATTTTAAGATATTGTAGATAAATTTCTTAAGAGAACTCTCCCAACCACTAAGATACTTAAAGTAATTGTACTAAACTTAGTTTATTAAAATATATTTTTCTAGTAGTCTAGCAAATTTGAATTAATCATTTGATATTTTTTATTAAAGATAAAAATAAAAAACTATTTGAGGCCTTAATAAAAAAATAAAATAAGTTTCCATCAACAAAACAAAAAATTAAATTGATTTGACGGTAAAAAAAAAAAATTGTAATTAAGTATTAAATTCTTTGATTCTTTCCTCTAAAAAAAAAGATTGGTTATTCCCTTATAAAATTGATTCTTTCTTTATAAAAATAATAAAATAATATGCTAACATAATCCCATTGGTAGCCCATTAGGCCCAACCTGGTAGCCTAGCCCGTTAAAGACAAAATGGGCATTGCCCATGGGCAGGATTGTGGGTTGGGGTTTTCTCTTTCAGCCCAGCCCGACCCAGCCTGTAACTAGTTAATAGCCCATTATGCTTAACCCATTGTGCTCTTGGGCCAAGTAAAAATGGGCCGGGCCAGCCCAACCCAACCCAATGACGACCCCTAGATGAAATGGTTATAGTTGATCACGACTGCTAATAGTTTGCATATGCTAAAACCGATTCCAACACCAACCTTTATAGAATAAACAGTTTTACCATATAACAATGGCTTAAACTTTTGGGAGAATTGATTATTTAAATTGGTATCCGAGCTAGAGGTCCTGAGTTCGATCATTGTTTTCTCCACTCTACCTCCCATTTAAAATCCCATGTGTTGGGCCTCACCTATAAAAGGGCGTTTGAGCCCACATGTGAGGGGAGATGTTAGAATTATGTGGTTAAATGAATAAATCCACCATTTCCTAATAACTTAAACTTTTGGGAAAATCGGTAATTTAACACTTTTTTATATGTATTTTTGTGCTCTTCATTTATTTTTTCGCTAGTTCCTAATAACTTAAACTTTTGGAAAAATCAGTAATTTAACACTTTTTTATATGTATTTTTGTGCTCTTCATTTATTTTTTCGCTAGTTACAGTAATTAGTGCCACATGTTCGTTATATTATTTAATATGTTATTTTCTTGCTTTTCATTAATGACAGGATTTGGGTACTGTAACCAACCTGCTGGAATCTGGCTTGAAATTTTCCTTGACCTTCCCATCAAGACCTCCCCAAATGTTTTTACCACATCAAAAGATCTTGTGGACAATGGATGCATGGACTTCAATGGATGCAGGTCAGTGCAGTATTATCTCTATGGGTTAAGTCTGTTACATTATCCATAAGCTTATCTTTGTACTTATTTTTAATGCAGTTGATGATGCCGAAAAATCGTCAGTGAGCTACACGACACTCACGTGCTCGAAACAATGCCTGCACAACACAAAAAGAGAAGACCTCGCAGAGAGCACCGGTGTGGTGCCGGCCAAATACCCTCCGAAGGTCAAGTTAGAACTTCTCACAACTCTAAAGTGTTAGAGAGGGTAAATTCTGCGTACCTTAGCTAGTGAGGATATTGGGACTTTTATAGTAGTAGAGGATTGACCTCTTTTTCTTGCTGTAGAAGTCTTTTCCTTATAGGAGTCTTTATGAGCGTATTTTGCGGAATCCTTTCCTTGTAGGAGTTTAACACTGAGCGTGATGTGCAAGGTATTTCCTTATATACCCATGCGTGGAAGCCAAGTCAAGGTTATGTCGGGACCGTCAGCTTTGTGCATCCCCTTCAGCTTATTCCCTTCAGCTTACTGCCTTCAGCTTACTCTCTTCAGCTTATAGTCTTCAGCTTACTGCCTTCAGCTTACTCTCTTCAGCCTACTCTCTTCAGCTTACTGCCTTCAGTTTACTGCCTTCAGCTTACTGCCTTCAGCTTACTTTCTTCAGCTTACGGTCTTCAGCTTACTGCCTTCAGCTTACTATCTTTAGCTTACTCTCTTCAGCCTACTCTCTTCAGCTTACTGCCTTCAGCTTACTGCCTTCAGTTTCGCCTACTCCCTTGCCAGGGTCGTCAGCCTCGTTAAGGTCGTCAGCTTTGCCTACTCCCTCATCAGAGTCGTCAGCCTCGTTAGGGTCGTCAGTTTCGTCTACTCCCTTGTTAGGGTCGTCAGCTTCGTCAGGGTCGTCAGCTTCGCCTACCCCCTCGTCGGGGTCGTCAGCTTCGCCTACTCCCTCGTCGAGGTCGTCAGCCTCGTCAGGGTCGTCAGCTTCGCCTACCCCCTCGTCGGGGTCGTCAGCTTCGCCTACTCCCTCGTCGAGGTCGCCAGCCTCGTCAGGGTCGTCAGCTTCGCCTACCCCCTCGTCGGGGTCGTCAGCTTCGCCTACTCCCTCGTCGGGGTCGTCAGCCTCGTCAGGGTCGTCAGCTTCGCCTACCCCCTCGTCGGGGTCGTCAGCTTCGCCAACTCCCTCGTCGAGGTCGTCAGCCTCGTTAGGGTCGTCAGTTTCATCTACTCCCTTGTTAGGGTCGTCAGCTTCGTCAGGGTCGTCAGCTTCGCCTACCCCCTCGTCGGGGTCGTCAGCTTCGCCTACTCCCTTGTCAAGGTCGTCAGCCTCGTCAAGGTCGTCAGCTTCGCCTACTCCCTTCAGCTTAGTAGTGTCAGCTTTCCATTTATGACAAGTGAGGCCGACGGGTCTATTTTGAACGTCGCTTCATGATACTATATTCATGAATATTCACATTCACAATTTTACCCTTATCAGCAGTGAATGGGAAAATTGCCAGTTTTGTTCTTGAAATGTGGTTTAGGTGGCATCAGTCTCTTTGGATCCATCAGCCTCTTTTTATCAAGGTATCATTTTAAGTGTGACTCTGTGTCTATATGTGTGCATGTGGGTCTGTGTGTTTTATGTTTTTTATTTTTTGACTGAGGAGACTTGTGGTTTTGTGGTCTTCTGATTGACATGCAGAACTTCTCAAAGATTGGTGATTATGATATTCCACTACCTGATATGCTTGTACAGCCTGTGAATACAGCAACAGTCTTCCAGATTCTGTAAGATGATATATATATTGCTTGATAGCCATTTGAATTTGTAAAACTGTTTTATCATATTTCAATTGATTAGTATATGGCCCGTTATTCAACGAAAAGAATAAAGTACAACAATTAGAAACTTGGTATTCTGTTGTCTGGATTGTACATTTTTTCGTCATTTACTAAATTACCCTATTTTAAAGATTTGTTATTTTTTACCATTTATTATTATGTAATGATGCTGGTGAAGTCTTCTTTTTGATGTCACACTTGCATATCTCATTTCTCTCTCTTCAAACTTTAGTGCTTAATGCAGGCAAGGTGCATCTGCTATCCGTGAATATGATGTGCGATGTCTGAAGCTTAGAGTTGCTTGTTGTAACCTCTGGAACAGCTCTATGACTGGGACAAAATTTCTTCATATTCTTTTATCTATGGCTCGTTCTCTTTTCCACCAGGTAGCTCATGTTGCAAATTGGATATGCTTTTATTATTTCTGCTAGAATTCATGGAATTCATTCTTAATGTTACTCTTCTGCTTCCTGATTATATATGCACATAAAAAGTCTTTTGATTCAAATGAATTTGCAACAATCAAGTCCAATCTTTGTGCATTATCGGAGAACTTAGTTAAGGTATGCTTTTTCTGAAGTTTCTATATCTTTAATAATCTTTTGAAAAATGAGTGTTTCCAAAAGACTGGTCTTACCATTCGCGTGGTTACTTTCCATATTTTCAGTTTGCATTCTTTTTTTAATTTATTATTATTATTATTATTTATTTATTTAATGGCGCCATTTGTTTCAACTTAAATCATTTTTCAAAAAATGTTTTCCTCATTTTCAGGTATTTGGAACAGAAATGTTTTACGCCTCTTATTTATTGCTATACTCATATTTTGATTGTGCATATTATTGTAATGATTGACTTTTTAAAAAGGAGGAAATTGGTTTATTTTGCTTTAGGTTATTTTTCAGTTGTTCTGTATTATTACTTTTATGTGGTGTATCAAACTTTTTATTTCATATCTATATAAAAAATGTAGAGGAAGACCAAAAATCACATTAGTAGAAGTAATAAAATAGGACATGTCAATTAGGGGAGTAACTCAGAATTTGACTTTAGATAGAGTAGAATGGAGGCAAAGAAGACATATTAACTAATATGTTGGGGATCTATAGCCGACCCCAAAATTTTGGGACTATGGCATGAATGAAATGCTAGAAGCTTTGAGGACCAAAGAAAGGAGTATTCCAGAACTAAAGATGTTTTTTCTTACTTCTCTTTCTTCATTTGGTTTTTATCCTTTTTATTCTCTTTTAGATTTTAGTGATCATTGTACTCCACCATGATTGATGGTCTCTAGTATATGTCCTTTATATATATTTTTTCCCCAATAAATTATGTTATTTATCATATATATATATATATATATATATGAAAATTTGTGATTTTTCAGACGTTTCAAATGCCAAAAAATGTTTCCCAAAGTATAAGAACACAACCAAATACCAGAAAACAAACAGTTTTCCTATAAAATGTTTTTGAAAACATTTTTGACATAAAACATTTTGTGCCTGTAATTCTTTTAAGTTTTAACTCTCTGTGCTCATCATTGTGAACATGAAGTATTTCCCATTTTCAATAAAACTTTCTACTTAAAAAAAATTTATGCTGAAATTAACGGAGCCTTAACCTTACAAACTCATACCTAGACTTTAAAATCGCAGTTTTTGTTTCAATTAGACTTCACATGTGGGTCCCATAGAATAGAACTTGAATAGAAATTTATGAAGTAATAAAAAACTAATCTTTCATGGCTGCATCATGTCCATCCTTTTATCCATCTCTTTCTTTGGTGACAGCAGGAAAACCTCCAGCAAATGAGTTCCCTTGTTCTCTCATCAAGCCATGGCAGATTGAAGGAGTCGGTGCAAAAGTACATTGAACCACTGCTAAAAGATCTCTATCTTCACTGTGAATCTATTGGTGATTAAATTTCTATTGATCATTTTGTGCTGTGTTTAGAATTACAAGATTTTTCTTGGGTATCAATTTTATTTAAAGGATTTTGTCAACAAATGTCCTAACGACATTTGTTAGTGAACTATTTTAGGAAAGTTTGATGGGAAACTTAAAAAAAAAAAGCAACTTATTTTTTAACAGTTTTTTTCTATTTTCGGGTATCAAAACTTTTCTAAAATGGTACATTAACAAATGCCCTAAGGCCACTTGTTAACCGGACCCTTATTTATAAAGTGATAGTAATATTAATTGTATTTATTTTGGTTCCAAGCAAAATTTGTTTTTCTGTTAAATTTAGTTTTTTTTTTTAATTTTCAATCTTTTTTCTTTCTTAGACTTCCACTATATTCTTGGTTGTGCATGGTTACGGATTGGGGGATTACGTTTTCATCTCTTGCTTAGCTTTGATGATCTAGATCCGGCCATGAAGTACTATTGGAAGTATTCGCAGTTGGCTGAGAAGATAGCATCCCTTAAGCTTGAAATCCAGGTATCTTTTCTTGTATTATTTAACCAGCCTAAGTGTTTTGTAATGGTCTTTCATGCCTCAGGGCTCTTTTGTTGTTTTACAATGTTTAATTTTTTATGGGCTTTATTGTGAAATTTATGCACCTCCAATGCAATGTCGAAGATAGAATCGCTGTCCACATCTAAAGCTCTTCAAGCACCTCTCCTCAAATTTATTTCTTCATAACTATTACTTTTAGCTGCATATTTGCATGGTTCTTTTGTTATTTAGTATCTTAATTTGAACCACAAGTTGAGTGCATAAGTTCTGAAGTCAATCTGACATGTTTAGTTTTAATTAATTTCATTTCTCTTTGTAAGATCATAAACCCAAAACTTGTAATATATGTGAATGAATTTGCATGCTCATGTGCAGGGAGAAGTTTGTAGTTGAGCTTTTCTTTGAAGCCAAATGATGTGATAAATTTAAAGATTTTAATATATGGGTTGTTTTAGGTGCGACAAGAGTGTGGCTACTTAGCAGGCCACTTTTCTACAAGAGAAGATGATAATAGAAGAACACTGGCTTTAGAACATCTTGAAGTGGAGCTTAGAAGGGTACAAAGAAAGGTTTAATCATTTTCACTTCTATTCTTGTATTACTATTTTCATTGGCAGATGAAATAAACTTATTCATAGTATACGATAATATTGATACTTTGTTAGTGTTTGAGGAAATCAAATGTTTGTGGCGATTGTGAGTATGAATGATACCTTTTTGATAAGTAATAAAGTCTTACTAATATCAAAAACTCAAATCACCCAAGTATACAGGGAGTATACAAGGGGAGATCATTCACTCAATCATGCAGATTACATAGATTTATCAAATCACTAACCGAATATGGAGGATGACAACGTAAAACAGACATCCAATCCAATAAAGTTCTAAAGAAAAATATTATTTTAGCAAGGCTGGACATGCTTCTTGTCAGTTCTTGTCTTTTATCTGATGACAAAAGTTTCTTCATGTTCTTGGATTGTGTTCCGCTCTGATCCCGGGAAATTTATGAAGTTAAAACATGATTGCAAAGAATTTTTCGAAAAGTGTGATGGGCTTCTTAAATGTATTACACCTTTGGAGGTTATGGTGAGTAATATTGAAGCCATGGGCTTACCACAGATTGTTGATCAAGTGTGCAACTGGCAGGTACAAATAATTATGCATGATTAGATAGTTGGGAATGTATTTTGTATGATAACAGTTCATTTCTTTTCCATTCCACATTGCTGTTGCATTTTAAATTATTATTCCTATTTCACATGTTTCTATCTTGGTTTATCAGGACACAGCAACCTGATTTGTTGGCCGATTATCAGAGGAATATGCTGAATATGTTGATGTAGTTCAACCAGTTCAAGTTGCAGTTTATGAAATGAAATTGGGCTCATCACTGGTTTTGGCAAGTGTCTTCCAGAAAGATTTGCTCAGTATGGTTGAGCTGGACGATATGGATCTCATTATGGTATTTTTTTTGTTTTATTTTAGATTTATTTTTTCTTTTGGATGTTTTAAACATATCATTGGCTGACTTGGAGGGTATTGCAGGGAACTATCTATTCATTCATGAGATTTCCCTGTGGATTTCCATCCAAGTTGATTTCTGTTAACTTGGGCAGCACACAGCCTCAGCTTCTTTCATATGACATAGATATTCCCACAATCTTTTCTGCTGCTGATATGACCTTGCTAGAAAAGTTGGTTACATTCTCAAATGGTGTTGCTGTTGATAAGGTGGTCTGCACTTCATTTAATTCTTTCTTAATAGATAAACTTGTTTCATTTGATGTCTCCATCATAACGTCTTCTTCTTTGACAGTTCATCTATTTGGAGCATTTCATTTATTTCACTATTATGTAGTATCAAATTGATGTGTTTATGCAATGTATCTGCTTTCCCATTTGGAACAGGTCTCCGTTATGCAACTTAAAGTGTCTCTTCATCAAAATGTTCTTGTCCCTGTTGCACATCATGTAGCTAATGCTCAATTGATGGATAAAGATTCCTTTAAGGTCAGAGTCTATTTTAATTGCAACTAATAGAAAGGAATTTGCTCACACGATTATTATCTGATTATAAAATATATGTTCTGAATCAGCTTTTGCATAAAATATTTAAAGAATTTTCCAATCTTTGGGTGAGCATGAAAATTCAAGCAAAAACCAAAAAGGACTATGATTCTCAGCAGTACAAGTTCAATCCTCGTGTGTTTCAGATTGAGAGGATTATTGAAGTTGATATATCAACACTTGGCAAGTCAATGGGAAATGATAGTTTTTCAGAATGGAAGGCATTGCTTTCTGAAGAAAAGTTGACTACAATGGTAGTACTTTCATAATATTTATATGCAAATTTATGCAAGTATTTGCATATTGTAAATTTATCATATTTTAGTATTTGGTGGTCATAAAATCCCATCATCCTTTTTAGGAGACTTCTAAGGAACAAGAAGCTTCGGAGGAAGAATGGGATGTAATAGAGGAGTCCATCCTGAACAACATGGTCGACATTCACAATCATTTATTTGGTTCAAATAATCTTGTTGCTGTAAGTTATATTAGAAATTTTGTTTGAGAATACTTAATATATCGGTCAATCTGCGAGATGTCACCTTGTGCTCCTGAATTTTTATTTATTTATTATAGAAGAAGTATGAATTTCAACAGATATGGTATTTCTTGAAATTATGATTGCAAGTTTTGAGTCCAAAAAAAAAAAATAATAATAATAGCATAGAAATTTATTCTGTATTTATTTATAGCTTATTTAACAGAATATGATTTTGTAAAACTAGTTCATTCCTTTAACTTTTTCACTACAAATTGATGTCTCAGAAGAATGTTTTAGTGGTTTTTGTGTATTGCTAATGTAAAACCGCTGGGAGATAGCTTGGTATTAATTGAAGTCAGTGATGTATTTATTTTTCATTGTGGTTGGATATGTCTTGGTACACAAGGTTATGGCTTCAATGCACCCTATTCTTGGGTTTGTGTTTGTGTGTATTAAAAAAGATGCTACATGCTGTCACTAATATATTGTTTGTTCAATTCAGCCTGGAACTTTCCAAATATCTGATGCAGAGAGATTGCTTTCCTTTACTGACTCCTATAGATTGGGAGTAGGGATGATTAAAGGTGATTTAGTTGAATTTTCTAATTTTCTGAATGAATATTTGGTATATTGTGCCATGGAGAGAGCATTCATTACCTTTTCTTCTTTACCCCCATGCTTTGGAAGTTTATTTTTGTCCAGTTTAGATGCTAAACTTGTGCCAGAGCACTTATTATGTCTTTGTTTGGAGCATGAGCAGACAATTGCATCTCGTAGATCTGCTTGCAAATACAATTTTTACAAAGTTTTGCGAACTTCTTTGGTTGCTTGTTATTGCAATGTTTTCTTTTTATCTGATCATCTTCTAACTGAATTACCATCCCTTTTTTAGGATTCAAATGCTCCTCTAATGGCTAAAATGGTGAAACTGCTTACTCCTCTTCAACAGCAGCTTCTTTCCCTCTTGAATGAATGGGAGGATCATCATGGCCTCCAAAGTATCATGGGTGTAATTAAGATGCTCTTGAATATTCCTTTCAGCACCCCATTGGCTAAGGTAGTGATATGACTATTTTACAGTCTCTTCAGGACTGCTTGATTGATGGCTTTGGATGATGCAAGAAGTGATTAAAGTAGTTTTAGTGGATAGAATAGGTCCAATAACACTAGTGGACCTTTAACCTAGCATCGTATGTGTCACTTAGTTGCACAGAACACCGAGTATTAAATCTGTGAATTAAATTGGTAGATTGTTATTTAATTTATTTGTTAAATTTAATCTTGGATTTTGAAATCCATCTCACGGAGCCTTAACTTCTGTCTACCTGCATGTCTGTGTTTGTATGAACGAGTTGATTATCCATCAATACTAAACCTTATCCCCTCCAATGAGTGCATAAGTATGTGATTTTTCTTGTTTGCAGGCCCTTTCTGGATTACAATTTCTACTTCACAGGGTCTAGGTATTACATGAAAATGGCTCAAAATTCTCCCTAGCTGGTTAGAACTTGCTTCCACTTAGCACTTTTCTTTGGGTCTTGCTGTTGTTATTAACGTTTTATGGTTTTCTTTAAATGGATATAGATCAATTAGAGCCTATTCTTGATCTGATGTCATCATGGAAAAAGTTGGAATTTGGATCTTGGCCTGCCCTGCTTGATGAAGTGCAGGATCAGTACGAGATTAATGCTGCGAAGGTAAGTCATAGTTATTCATATTTGTGAAGACTCAATATAATTGCAGTGCAATTGTTGAGCGTAAAATTTGTTAACCTCTAAAGAGGACGAGGGTAAATAACAACAGTAAGAGTTAATAGTTAATACTATTCCTTGCCCACAAAAAAGTGTGAATACTTTAGCCATTTAATAATGAGGAAAACTACTGTTGAAGTAAACAATTTTCTTTTGTTTTTTCCTCTGAGTGAATTTAGTTTGTGTACGATCATGGCATAATGAACTATGCTTCAGTGCAATCAAGCAAGTACAGGTTCGCTGATCCTGTTAGAGAAGTCAACAATTTGTAACATCGGAAGATAAACTCCTGTTCTTGTGATTAATTCCAATCTTTAAGCTTTTATAGTGTATGCATTAAAACAGCTTATAGAATACTTAAGTGATATAACATAAGCTTGCAGAATGGCTAAAATGTCCTTTTCATCTTTAATCTTGAACCTCTATGTTATCTTTTGCTTAACTAATTTAATTTTTTGTCTTTTTACTGTTGCAGTTATGGTGTCCTCTATATACAATTCTTCAACCCAGAGATTCTGTTGATACAGTTGGATATGACCTATCTACCATTCAAAGGCATGTTCTAATTAAGTTTCTAGCCTGAATTCATTTTGAAATTACTTTATTAGGTATATGGAATAATTTTGTAATTTACAATTGGGACTTGCAGTTTGGAGGAATTCATTAACACATCCAGCATTGGTGAATTTAGGAAATGTCTTCAACTTCTTTTTGCTTTCCTTGGTCAATTTGAGACTGGTAGATGCCTGAATATTTATTCAAGGTGAGTTGTAAATAATGTGGCTTTTTTGTCTTTCAATTTTTAGATTTAAAGAAAAATCATGTAGGAGATCATCTGACTTTTCCCCAATACATTTATGTGAAAGTTAATATGTCATCTCTAAGACTCAAACACTTCGTTTCGTTTGAGGGAATTGGGGAGAAAGTGGAAAAAAAAAGACCCAATTTCCTTATATTATTTAGAAGGAAAACGAGGAGAAAGAAAATGTAGAGGGAAAGTTTGTATGGGTCCCACCAATTTTTATTTATTTTTTATTTCTCCTCCAAATCCATAAAATGAATTTTATACCCTTGGAAATTTTTTTTAATGTGAAATTACTTTTATATTGTTATAAGTAATTATTAATTTAAAATTTAGGTGGATAAAACAGTAAAATATCTTTTTTCCCCCTTTCATTTTCCTTTCCTTTCCCTCACTCTTTTTTCTTCTCTACCCCTTTCTGTGCAACCAAACATAGTGTAATGGTCATAGTGCCCATTATATGTTCTTTGTTGGCAATTATTGTTTATATATGGTATACTAATTGTTAATTGATTATGCCAGCCCTTCTGATATGGAAAATCTGAAGATCTTGTACAATGTATTTGAATTTTATGTGCAATTCTTGCTAACGTGAGTTCTCTTCTCTTGTTATATATTTAAATATTTTTTTTTTAATTAACAAAGATCTATGGACTCATTTTGGTTAGTAATAATGTGTTTTTACTCCAGCATCTTGGAGCACATAAAAGCTATTAGAAGAAATATTGAGGTAGAGCTAAAAGAACTTCTGAAACTATATGGATGGGAGCGTTCAGAAAGCTTGCTGTCAATTAAAAACTCAAAAAAGTACCCGGAATAAGCTCAGGGATCTTATAGAGAAGTACAATGTAAGTAACATGTGGTCTATTAGTTTATCACTGATGCTATGAGATGAGCTTTTGTTGGATTGGTAATAGTCAACAGTGGACTGTTCGCATGAGTAGAACCCTACAAAATTTCTATTTTATTTCAATTTTTTAGCCTTCTAACTCATTCGTGTCAAATGTGATTTCTTATTTAGTGATTAATTTGTACTCGTATTTCTCAAGACACTAAATAATCTAGCCTCTTTTCTTGGAGATAATGGTAATGACATGCTCTGTTGATTTTGTTTGTATAGGACCATCTGCAAAAACCTGTATTGCCTTTTCTTAACCAATACGCACTACAAAGGGGAACAAATGCTCAATTACTAAATGGTCAAAAGCTGCTTAATGAATTTTTAGAAAAAAAATATAGGGATGTGCAATGCTCCTTTTGATCTGACAGCATTTTGTGATGAAGACAGGTTTTTGCTTTTATACATTCCTGGCATTTTGTGTGCTTAAGTTTTTTTCCAAATACCTGATTCTGGAACTTCACCATCATTTTTCCTGGTTTAGGTTATTTTATGCTGATTGGAGAAAAAAGTAGATCATGCTTTGCAGGAGTTGCACCTTGAGAGAGTTTCTGATTTTGATACTTCTTTCTTACACTTTAAGCCTGCGGAGAGGGTTTAGGGTTTAGGTTTTTTAGGATTTAGGGTTTAGGGTTCAGGGTTCACGGTTCACGGTTTTTTATGGTTTAGGGTTCAGTGTTTAGGGTTCAGGGTTCAAGGTTTTCAGGGTTCAGGGTTTTTATGTTTCAGGGTTCAGTGTTTAGGGTTCAGGGTTTAGAGTTTAGGGTTTTCAGGGTTCAGGGTTTTTACGGTTTAGGATTCAGGGTTCAGGGTTCAGGGTTCAATGTTTAGGGTTCAGGGTTTTTACGGTTCAAGGTTCAGTGTTTGGGGTTCAGGGTTTTTATGGTTTAGGGTTCAGTGTTCCGGGTTTTAGGGTTTAGGGTTCAGGGTTTTTACGGTTCAGGGTTCAGGGTTCAAGGTTCAAGGTTAGGGTTTTTACGGTTTAGGGTTCAGTGTTCAGGGCTTTAGGTTTCAGGGCTTTAGGTTTCAGGGTTTAGGGTTGAATGACTTTTAAATTTGATCGGTTTATTTGCGTACATATAATATAGGAGAGACTTGATCCCAAGTTCCCATGATGTTCAGTCTCATTTTAAAGAGAGAAGTTGATAGCCTTTTTCCAATTTAACTTTTAGATATTATTTTATTGACCGCCTCAAATTAAACCTAGCCATGTAACAAGAAAAACTCTCCTGAAAATATGTGATTGAATGTCATCTGAATTAGATTAACAAATAAAGAATCCATCAAGTCTTTCCCATGTTTAGAGCAAAGAAACCATGTACAATATTATCAATCTTAAAACTTGTGGTCCAACCTCCACTAGTTGTCAACACCACTGGATTTATAATCCACAACTTCATTAACACAGGCGTCATTAAAGCCAGCAAAAAGAAAATAAATTCCTTGCGGTATGAGTATTAGCAATGAATTACAATATTGGTCTATAAACTTGAACGAACCCGGAACCAACCCGAACCATATATCTGTTGACTTTGACTTTCGTTGACTTTGACTTTTGCGTTGATCTTTGACCAAAGTTAAAATTTTTGAAAAGGCCTATCTTGCTCAGTTTTTCACGTAGATTCCGATTTTGGACTTTGTTTCTTCATTTGAATCTTCGAAATTGGTCAATTGGCACATTCTTCATTTGGGTTTCTTCAATGGCATTTTTCAAGGCATCTCCAAATGATCTTCTCATGCTTGTCCAACCTCAAGCCTTCATCGAGCTTCCACCTTGAGTTTGAGGGAGGGTGTTAGAGATATATATTAGACATATTAGCCCAATGTAATAGGTCCAAGCTCACTCCTGCTTGTACTAGTAGTCTAGGGTTTAGTTGCCTATATATACTCATGTTAGGGTTCATTGTAACACAGGTATTTGTATTACACTCTTAATGAAGATGTAGCCCTTAAAGGATTCCTTCGTGGATGTTGGCCGACAAGGCAGAACCACGTAATCCTCGTGTTCTCAGTGTCCTATTCTATGCTTCCCTTTCCGCATCCACTCTAACATATACAACATAGTATAACACATCGTGTTGCTAATAATATATTTAACAAAATTATTTTGAGGTAATTAAAACATGTTTTTTACTCTCCTTAATTTCTATATATTGCTCTCTCTCTATCCGCTTCAATTGTTCATGGAATTTTGTTAGTTTGTGGCTGTGGGTTGCTCTGGATTTAAGTTTTTTTTTTTTTTTGTTTTCATGAAATTTTGTTGGTTTGTGGCTTGTTTTTTTCTTCTTTGAAGATTTTCACGTTTTCTTCTTCTTCCTTTGTTGTCAAATCTGTGGCAAAGAAGAATCATGAAATTTTTGTTACTAGATTTTCTTTTTCCCTTTTTTTTGTATGCAATTTTTATTGGATTTTTGGTTTCTTGGGATTCTTTTATTTGGTTTTAATTCTGGGTTTGTTTTAGTTGATATATAGTGTTTTTCTCATCTTCATTTTACATTGGTTTGGATTTTCTTTTTCCCTTTTTTTGGTTATGCAATTTATATTGGATTTTTGGTTTCCTGGGATTCTTCTATTTGATTTCAATTCTGGGTTTGTTTTGGTTTGATATATAGTGTTATTGTCGTCTTCATTTATATTGGTTTACCCTAAACCCTAAATTATTATAATCTCTGGGTTGTCTTTGTTTGGTTTTGAGTTTGTAATGTTGTCAAACCATGACAAAACATGACAAAAACTAAGTCTCATTGGTTTAGAATGGTCTACATTGAAGCCCAAGACAAAAAACTCATGTTTGGGATGAAAAAAATGAGTTACAAGTTGTTTCGTTCGATTGGTACTCAATTGCTACTAGTGATTTTCGATCGTTCGAAAATCGCATATCAGCAAAATCAGCAAACGTAAGAAGGCCATAACTTATCTGTTTGAAGCCCAAATCGCAAGCCGTTCTTTTTTAGTATTTAAAGGATATTATAAGCTAACCCTAGGTGGGGTTTTTAGAGTTTTTTAGAGAGATTAGAGTGCATCTTGTGCCTCTTTTATAGATCTAGGGTTTGTATCCAAAGCATGGTGTAATACCCGGTCCCAAAAAATAAAAAATAAAAAATAAAAAGGAGATTATTTTTTTAGGGGTAATTTAGTAATTTCTAATATTGAAGTTAGCAATATTTATACCCTAATTGTATCATGTAAACCCTAGCCACCCTAACGATTTTGCTTTTTTTTACGCCTAAAGATTTTCTCAGAGGAGTTGCCGCCCACACCCCCCCCCCTCCTCATCTTTTCTCCTATCTAAGAAGCCAACCAGTATATGTCCAGTTAAGCAAAATTTCACCACCAAAAGTACGTCACTTTTATTCCATGATTCTTATTGAGGGCAACGTAACTAGATGTGTGTTGGCCACTATGGGCAATACTGACTTGTCATTAAGGTTCCTTATTAATAGATAAAAGATGAAGCCAATACCAATTATTTGAAGGTTTCCAAGGATTTAGTCTTTTCACGTGTAAAGCATCTTTGCCTTGTTGTCTCTGTGGTGTTGGGTGGCCTTGAGATTTGAGGTCCAAGGATCTAAGTGACATACTTGTTTGGAGTAAATTCTTTATTTAGTTTGCTAAAAGGTTTACATTGGATTGGTCTTGGGAAACTGCAAGGATTTTTTAATAGGCTTTGGATTGAGGTAAGTAACCTTATCCTAATTGGTTTTATTTAACTCCTAAAATTTGTTTACAGTTATTACAATTTTATTTCTAATGTATTACTGATTTCAAGTAAAGAATTATCACAAATATATCTGATTACTGAATATATGATGTATTTTATTTAATTGTTTTTAGCTATACTGATTCAAAGTAACGAATAAAGAATTTTCACAAATACATATGAGCACTAAATATAAGATTTATTTTATTTAATTGATATTTGTTAGCTATATTGATTTAAAATAAGAATATAGAAATATCACAAATATATTTGATTATTGAATATATAATTATATATACGTATTTGAATAAGATATATTTTTGTTAGACACTATGATTTATTACATATGATTATGGACAATTTGACTATGAATTGATTTTGATACCCAAACCAATGGGGGTTATTCATTGGTATCCTGATACCCAGCCAATGGGGGTTATTCATTGGTATTCTGATACCCAACCAATGGGGGTTATTCATTGGTATTCTGATACCCAAACCAATGGGGGTTATTCATTGGTATCCTGATACCCAGCCAATGGGGGTTATTCATTGGTATTCTGATACCCAAACCAATGAGGGTTATTCATTGGTACTCTGATACCCAGCCAATGGGGGTTATTCATTGGTATTCTGATACCCAAACCAATGGGGGTTATTTATTGGTACTCTGATACCCAATCACGGGAATATAGCGTGACCATAGTCATAAGATTGTTAAGAATATGAATTACGTTTGAGTATTTGAACTAATTTGAGTCTTTAAAACTGCTTATGTATTTTTAGAACCTATTGTAAGTTATAACTTTTGATATATGAAAAACTGACTACTTCCTAAACCATCTATGATATATTTGTAAGATTAAAGTATGTGATCTATTTGTAACTTATTATTTTAAGACTATGAAATTTCTTAGTTATTTTTTTGAAAACCCATAGCATATTATGACTTTTGAAGGCTCATATTACATCTTATTACTTTATAGATCTATTGCTTGATAGAACTTATTAGGGTTTTGGTTACTTATTGAGTTGTCAACTCACCCCCCTTTTCCCCTCCAATTTCAGATTATGAAGAATAACAAGTTTTGGGAGTTTTGATGATTGTGTTGTGAGCGGGAAAAGAAGCCTAGTGACTTTGGAATTGGATGGTCTTCTAATAGTTTTATATTTATTGGCCAATTGGCATTATGTACGTAAGGTTTGGATTTTATTCCTATTAAATTATTGGAGATCTATTCATAAAGAAATTATTGAGGTATTTTGGATTCAATTGATTTAGTTTTTTTTAGGATAAATTTTAGTTTCTAAGAAGGCCTTGCACACTTATAGAGTGCTTACTTTATAAGCGTGCGGCAATTGTCACGTGCCTATCTTTATAGTTGGGTTCAGGGCGTGACAATTTAATGGTATCAAAGCTTAGGTTATGATCTTGTAGACTTTATGCTAGGTTTTGATTTAGAATGAAATCTGCGCCCTAGGCACTACAATTCTAGTTATTGTTTATGAGGGTTATTAGGTCATAGATAGTGTTCTTTTGATGACTTGATGAAAGTGTAAATGAGGTTCCATCATATGATGATTTGTTAGGTCATATTTGAAGGATTTGATATTTATGTATATGTAGTTATGCATACGTGACTTATAAATACAAAAGAGAGGATTTTAATTGATATACTACTATGATCTTATACTAGTAGTAAATGGGTGTATTTTATTTTTGAAAATTTTGTAATTGATTAGATTGGTTTTTAAAACTTCTTCTTCTTATTATCAAAAGGAGAAGAGAGTGAGAAAAGAACAAGCAAAGGAAATCTTCCTGCTATTTTGTGACTGATCTTTTGAAAACTCATTTGATAGTTTTGCCTATATAGTCGACCTACCTAAGGTTAGTTTGATCTGTAGGAGATTCTCATAGGTTTAATTATTGAATGATAGTTTACTATATGCTCTATTCAAAATTTGGAGTGCTTTTTAGGGAATTGGAAATTGCAGAACTTTATTTAGGGGTTAAGGTTTGACGTTAGAGCTATGATTCCTTGATTTTAGTTTATATGGAGTAAGGAAATATACAGAAAGTTCGTAGTGTGAAGGAAAAATTAATTTATGGTTATTGTAGTTCACATTATATTATATGTTATTATATAAATTCTGAGGGTGTTTAAAGAATTCAGTAATATATCGGTGGACTTCCTTGGATTCTATTGTTAAGGACCGACCTTCTTTTGGATCATTGTTCTTGTTAGGGTTGACCTACCTGGATTACCATAGCCTAATTTATGTGTGAGGTAGTCCCTAAATGTTTTTGAGACATGTTCTGTTACTTAGAAGTTTGAGGTCCTCAATTTCTTTCAATGGACTTAAAGTATTGTTTAATATCTTGGGGAAATAAGTTTTGGTGCCAAAAAATGTAATTCTTTGAACTTAACTAATAAGAGTTAATGGATTGGCTCAATAGAAAATGAAGCGGATAGAACACAAGTAGATAGTAGTACTAAATTGGACTAGTGAACCATATTTTTTGATTGGATATTGAAGGAGTTGGGATGGCAAGAGAGTTTATTTTGAAAGACTATTACAATTTGAATTATAGTCAATTGTTGTACCTTTTGTTTTATATTGGCAGATGGTTAGTGATTATAAATTGCAGTGTACTCTTAAGTTCTAGGCTGCTGGGACTATTATTTGCAAGGTTAAAAAAAAAAAAAAAAGGGTTGAGATACTTCATGGACTATTCCCTTCTAGCCGATTTATACCTAGAGATTTGTTATCATAATAGGCAGCGTAATTATAGGGAACCCAGCTCATCAATGAGTTCCAGCCCAAGTATCATTTGGAGATTAAAGGTGAATAAATGTTGCTTATTTGAGAAGATAAATTATGGTTAAGATAGAGGTTCTATGAAAGACCTTATATCAATGCTCAATTGATTATTTATGGAGATTTTGAAATTTCTTTTTGTACAAAACTTGAGGAAGAAAAGATGTAGTGATATACGCATATGTTGTAAATTAGTTTTGAACTTAGGAAGGATTGGAACTTTGGATGCACTACTTAATTTTGAGGTATAAAATTAAATGGATGCTAGCATTCAATAGTCTATGGTGAATCTCAAAATTGTGGATTTCCCTTGTTGTAATTTTTGGAGACTAATTAGGCCTTCGAATTTTGTTGAAATTAATAATTGATAGAAAACCAGTTATTGGGGTTAATCTAAACGAATGGGCCTTGGAAATTTTATTCATATTGAAAGGAACTTAGAGAGCTATTTAGACTAGAGATATGTATATCTTTAAAGAATCTTATATTGTTTGTAATATGGTTGTTCTTAAACTATGGGTAATTGAATAAGAGATTTTATAGTGGTACTGTATTATGCAGCGGAAGCATCATGGCTCCATTTGCTTTGAATTTTTTTTTTTTAATTTTACAAATCTTGGTAAGGAAAAGTCTACACATATGTTGTGAAATAATTTTGAACTATGGTGATGAGTGAGAAATTTGTATAGATCGATACAATTGTGGCTTTAGAGTAGCGCAGTGGAAGCGTGATAAATTGGTTCAGTTTGTGATGAATTCAGAGGACTGAATTCTTATAGGTGGGGGAGATTGTAATACCCGGTCCCAAAAAATAAAATAAAATAAAATAAAAAGGAGATTATTTTTTAGGGGTAATTTATTAATTTTCTAATATTGAAGTTAGCAATATTTATACCCTAATTGTATCATGTAAACCCTAGCCACCCTAACGATTTTGCTTTTTTTTTTTATGCCTAAAGATTTTCTAAGAGGAGTTGCCACCAACACCCCCCCCCCCCTTTTCCTCATCTTTTCTCCTATCTAAGAAGCCAACCAGTATATGTCCAGTTAAGCAAAATTTCACCACCAAAAGCACGTCACTTTTATTCCATGATTCTTATTGAGGGCAACGTAACTAGATGTGTGTTGGCCACTATGGGCAATACTGACTTGTCATTAAGGTTCCTTATTAATAGATAAAAGATGAAGCCAATACCAATTATTTGAAGGTTTCCAAGGATTTAGTCTTTTCACGTGTAAAGCATCTTTGCCTTGTTGTCTCTGTGGTGTTGGGTGGCCTTGAGATTTGAGGTCCAAGGATCTAATTGACATACTTGTTTGGAGTAAATTCTTTATTTAGTTTGCTAAAAGGTTTACATTGGATTGGTCTTGGGAAACTGCAAGGATTTTTGAATAGGCTTTGGATTGAGGTAAGTAACCTTATCCTAATTGGTTTTATTTAACTCCTAAAATTTGTTTACAGTTATTATAATTTTATTTCTAATGTATTATTGATTTCAAGTAAAGAATTATCACAAATATATCTGATTACTGAATATATAATGTATTTTATTTAATTGTTTTTAGCTATACTGATTCAAAGTAACGAATAAAGAATTTTCACAAATACATATGAGCACTGAATATAAGATTTATTTTATTTAATTGATATTTGTTAGCTATATTGATTTAAAATAAGAATATAAAAATATCACAAATATATTTGATTATTGAATATATAATTATATATACGTATTTGAATAAGATATATTTTTGTTAGACACTATGATTTATTACATATGATTATGGACAATTTGACTATGAATTGATTTTGATACCCAAACCAATGGGGGTCATTCATTGGTATTCTGATACCCAAACCAATGGGGTTTATTCATTGGTACTCTGATACCCAGCCAATGGGGGTTATTCATTGGTATTCTGATACTCAAACCAATGGGGGTTATTTATTGGTACTCTGATACCTAGGCACGGGGATATAGCGTGACCATAGTCATAAGATTGTTAAGAATATGAATTACGTTTGAGTATTTGAACTAATTTGAGTCTTTAAAACTGCTTATGTATTTTTAGAACCTATTGTAAGTTATAACTTTTGATAGATGAAAAACTGACTACTTCTTAAACCATCTATGATATATTTGTAAGATTAAAGTATGTGATCTATTTGTAACTTATTATTTTAAGACTATGAAATTTCTTTAGTTATTTTTTTGAAAAACCCATAGCATATTATGACTTTTGAAGTCTCATATTACATCTTATTACTTTATAGATCTATTGCTTGATAGAACTTATTAGGGTTTTGGTTACTTATTGAGTTGTCAACTCATCCCTCTTTTCCCCTCCAATTTTAGATTATGAAGAATAACAAGTTTTGGGAATTTTGATGATTGTGTTGTGAGCGGGAAAAGAAGCCTAGTGATTTTGGAATTGGATGGTTTTCTAATAATTTTATATTTATTGGCCAATTGGCATTATGTACGTTAGGTTTGGATTTTATTCCTATTAAATTATTGGAGATCTATTCATAAAGAAATTGTTGAGGTATTTTGGATTTAATTGATTTAGTTTTTTTTAGGATAAATTTTAGTTGCTAAGAAGGCCTTGCACACTTATAGAGTGCTTACTTTATAAGCGTGCGGCAATTGTCACGTGCCTATTTTTATAGTTGGGTTCGGGGCGTGACACATGGCATACATGAGACTTCCTACTGCAGAAGCATAAGAAACTTGTCTCATCATATCTTCTTCCTCTTGAGTCTTAGGCGTTTGGTCATCAGACAGAGGAACTCCATGTCTGAAAGGAAGTAATCCCTTCTTGGAGTTTTGCATGCTAAACCGTTCTAGAACCTTATCTATATATCCAGCTTGTGATAAGCCTAACATCTTATTCTTGCGATCTCGCCAAAGCTTGATCCCTAGAATAAAGTTAGCCTCACCCAAATCCTTCATATCAAATTGGCTTGACAACCAAACTTTTACTGATGACATTACTCCTACATCATTTCCAATGAGTAGAATATCATTAACATAAAGTACTAGGAACATTACTACGTTATCTCGATATCTTTTGTACACCCATGGTTCATCTAGATTTTGTTCAAAACCAAATGACTTGATTGATTGATCAAATCTTATGTTCCATGACGTAGATGCTTGTTTAAGTCCATAAATGGACATTTTCAACTTGCATACCATATGCTCTTGGTTCTTTGCTATGAAACCTTCCGGTTGCATCATATAGATTTCTTCTTCAAGATTGCCATTTAAAAAAGTAGTCTTGACATCTATTTGCCAAATCTCATAATCATAATGAGCAGCAATGGATAAGAGAATTCTGATAGATTTAAGCATTGCTACTGGTGAAAAGCTTTCTTCATAATCAATGCCTTCTTTTTGTGTATACTCTTTCGCCACTAGTCTTGTTTTAAAGGTTTCAACATTTCCATCTATCCCTCTCTTCCTCTTGTAAACCCATTTGCAACCAATAGGTTTAATGCCATTAGGCACCTTTATAAGATCCCAAACTTGATTGGAATACATAGAATCTAATTCAGATTTCATAGCTTTGACCCAATGATGTGCATCTATATCATTCATTGCCTCTTCATAAGTGTAGGGATCCGATTCAGCCTCTTCTGAGATAGCTTCATAATTTTCTCTCAAACCTATAAATCTTATAGGAGGCCGAACAATTCTCCCACTACGACGAGGCACTTGTGTACTAGACATTTCATGAGTAGTATCTTGTGGTGTATCTAATACAGTCACATCATCCCTAGTTTCATCTATTGGTTGTTCATTTACAGGTTCATTCATTTTAGCCAAAACAACTTTATTTCTAGGATTAAAATTATTCATATAATCATCCTCCAAAAATTTGGCATGTGTGCTAACAAACACTTTGTTATCTTTACAATTATAGAATAAATAACCCTTTGTTTCTTTTGAATACCCTAAAAACATGCATGCTTCGGTTTTAGATTCCAATTTATCAAACTTCCTTTTCAACACATGTGTTGGACATCTCCAAATGTGGAGATATTTCATACTAAGCTTACGCCCACTCCACAATTCCTTAGGTGTGTTGGGAACAGATTTTGATGGAACTAAATTCAAAATATGCATTGCAGTTTTTAGTGCATATCCCCAAAAAGAAACTGGTAAAGTTGAGTAACTCATCATGGACCTAACCATTTTCAAAAGAGTCCTATTCCTTCTTTCTGCTACACCATTCTGTTGGGGATTTCCAAGTGCAGTTAATTAGGACACAATCCCATTTTGTATTAAGTAATCCTTGAAATCCCCAAGAAGGTATTCGCCACCACGATCAGATCGAATGGCTTTTATGCGTTTACCTAATTGATTCTCGACTTCAGCCCTAAACTCTTTAAAGATTTCAAAGGCTTCGAACTTCTGTCTCATTAGGTACACATAACCATGTCTTGAGTAATCATCGGTAAAAGTGATTAAGTACTCATAACCTCCTTTTTCTTGGGTTGACAATGGACCACATACATCCGTATGAACTAATTCAAGCAAATCTTGGGCTTTTCTACCTTTTACATTAAAAGGTCGTTTGGTCATTTTGCCTTCCAAACAAGATTCACACACTGGAAATTCATCAAAGTCCATGGGCTCTAAGAGTCCATCTTTGATTAGTCTTTGAATTCTGTTTGAATTAATATGACCCAAATGCAAGTGCCAAAGATATGCTTCATTAGTAGAAGGAAACTTTCTTTTTAATGATTTTACATGAGAGTTATGATCTAATTCAAAATTATATAATTCATGCTTATTAGGAGTTAAAATATAAAGACTATCCACAATATTGCCAGAACAGATAAACACTTTATCCTTCTTTATTACAACATTGTCTTTAAGGATAACACAATATCCATGCCTACCTAAATAAGTTGCAGAAATTAAATTCCTACGAACATTAGGTACATATAGACAGTCTTCCAATATTAAAACCCTAGACTCAAAGCATAAATTAACACTCCAACAACTACAATCGGAATCCTGCTCCCACCAGCCAAAGTAAGAAACAATTCCCCTTCATTAAGCTTTCAAAAAAAAAAACATAAAAAAAAAGAAAAATTAAATGCATAACACACGTGACCAGTAATGTACATAACAGACGGATGCGTGTGTTACATCATCGTGCAAAATATATAGGAACTCAAAACAGGGCACGTGATCAGTAATGTACGTTACACACGTGACCGTTAATGGGTCATGGCAGACACAGTTGCGTATGGCCACGGCCCCCAAAAACAGTAGAGAATACAAAATAAACCCCAAGTACAGTCCAAGACAAAAATAAAGCTAGCCTACACTTGTAGACCTTGTCTTCAGCAATCCGAAGTGCGAACTTAGTTTTTTCAGCCTTGCGCTTTGCTATCCATAGGAGTTCCCGTGCTTCTGCTTCCCTTGCATAAGCCTCATCCCTTTCATTTCTTGCAGCTATGGCCTCAACCTTATATCTCGCAAACCTTTCATGGACAAGTGGTGCTGTTGCATGGCCACGTGGGCATGTGTTCTCGTCCAACCATTTGAAGAACTTATATGCCTGATCGAAGTCCTGCATACAACATTGAAGGCATATATAAGATGGTCAGCAAAGATAGTAAGAAAATGACAAATCAAATATGTAATGACAATAAAATCATGTAATACTAACCGGTGACCACTGTTGATATCCATAGAACCTCCTACCAAAATTACGGATAGATAGGGAGGTCTTTTCCACACACTGGTCCATATCGCACATATGGCCGCTAGAATTGGACTCATAAGTAGTGGCAGAAGACATTCCACTGTTGAGTAAATGAAACTCATGCAATAAGTCCAATAAGGAAAATGGAACTCATCCAAAAAACAACCTAATATATCAAGAAAATCCAACTATTAAGAAATTTATCAAACTCATTAGTTGCTCAAGATGAATGTACTACTAAGAAATTTAATGAGTATGCTTTTTATTAGTACTTCAAACAACATAAGTTTTTTCAATTTCAATGATATCAAGTTTAATATTTTGAAGATAATGTAACTCCAATCTTATTATATTAGCTATGAGTCCATCTCCTTTAAGCTCAAGCTTGGCCTCTAAGATCACAGGAACTCTTGCTTGTTTTGAGCTAATAATAAGCTTCAGCTTCATTTGACATAAAATTGTTGAGGTCATGAGCAGTTTGGCAGCCCCATCATCTTTCTAAAAACTTTCAATTATAATTATTAAGCACTGAAGGTCTTGCCATAATAACAGGTCCACAACCCAATAGGGTAAGAACCCACTATCATTATTCATCAAAGTTGAGCAATCAAAGACCTATTTAGTTAAACCTTGACTAAATATGTCTGTATCTGTGTGTGTGTGTGTGTGGTGAACCTGTTTATAAGCCTTGTTGATGAACCAGTTCATAACCATACTTTGTTAATATAAATGAGCTAAGCTTTGTTCTGCTAAAGTTGGGCTCCTTTTTAAAGAGAACCTTAAATTATTTTCTTCAAAGACATGTATGATATTTGTAATGGTTTGATATTTTGCTGCTATTTGGATTTAGTTTATTATCTTGTTATCTCCATCAGGATGGAGCCTAGACTAAATTTGAGTTGCTAAAAATTAGTTCATGAAAGTGTAGAGATGTAATATGTCTGTAATCAGTTTTAGGGTGTTGGTGAAACTTATTAATAGTTCAGGGGAGCTTAATGTATTTTAGCCTTGTAAACTTTTAAGTGGAGTTAAAAGGAGTCATTGATAAGGCCAAACAAGCACCCTCCTATTTTAGATGCTTATCCCTTTGGAGCAGCCTTGTAATTGCTATGTTTTACCTTTTCTAAGTTGGTATCAAAGTTATGTTTCTCACTCTATTCTGCTATTTTATTGTGGGAAAACAAATTGACTGCACTGTTCTCTCACATGGTGCAGGAAGATGGAATTGCTTTGATGACAGTTATTAAGTACTAGCAAATTTCGTCGTTCAAGGAGGCATTCTTATGATGTCCTAAGTTGTTTCTATGTAGAGCTCTTTTAAAACTTTATGGATTTATCCTTGTCTTCTAAGTGTTTTCTAAAAAAAATTATTGCATAATCAACTTGTTCATGTTGGTCTAACTGCAAGTATAAACTTCTAATTATCACCAATGTATGTAACTGTAGATCTTTTATTTTTAGAGATACCAGAAAATGCATGTTGAGGAGCATAACAAAATTTGTGAATATGTATAGGTGTTAGAGGTTAGGACAATTCTGTAAACACATCTCATATTCTTGGTTAATCGTAGTGAATGATAAAGCATGTCTGCTATAAGCCTATAACTAATGTAGTCATGGGGCCCTCACCCACCCCCTTGTGTAACCCCTGAAACTTTTGTGTCAATCTTTGTGATCATGCATCAGAAATACCCACAATCTTTAAGTCCAACATCTGATCAAAAACAAATTTTTCTCCTATTCTCTTACTCATCCCCCCTCTTTTTGCTCTATGTGGAATGTAACTCCTATAGTCCTGTTCCACTATTTTTCACTTTAATTCTAATGTTGCATAGCAAAAATGGCATGTCTGAGATTTGACAAACATTTATTGTGTTTATCCCATTGTGTTGTCATCACAATCATGTTCATCTTTGTTTTGACAAAAAGAGTTAGGTTTTCTTTAAAGTACACAAATGATTAAATTCCATTTATGCTGATTGGTTTTATTATTTTGGCGAAAATGCACTTTTGGTCCCTACATTTTGGGCCGATTCTCGATTTAGTCCCTAAATTGATTTTGCTTCTAGGTCAGTCCCTAATTTCAGAGAATCGTTTTTATTTTGGTCCATGCCGTCAACCCAGTAACAGAAAAATTTGAGGTGGCAAATGGAGTGCAAGTTATTTGGTTCCCATGTTGCTTCTTCTACATAAGCTTTTTACTTATAGTGAATTAAACTCGTTAATGATTTGGTTGCAGGTATGCTCGATGCACTCGATCTGTTTCTGTAGGTAAATTTCTACTCATCGTTTACAATACACTGACATGCACATAATGCCACCTACCTGCCTGTCAAAGTAATACATCAAATTTTCAAAGAAACTTTCACCAACAATTCTTTGTTTAGATTGTTCTATGTCCTTGTTTGCATGATTTTATTATCATTCAACTGGCAAGATACATATTTATCATACTGTACGGCATGTAATTGCAACTTAATAAATATCATTTCTTCAAAATGCAGTGCCTCCTGCATATTATGCCCACCTGGCAGCTTACAGGGCTCGATTCTACATGGAACCTGATGTGCATGAGAATGCTAAAACGCGTTGCACACGGGCCACTAATGGGTTATGTGTCTGTCCTCTTCCAGCTTTGAAAGAGAAGGTGAAGAATGTGATGTTTTACTGCTAAGGGAGGAAGTAGCATGCGCAAGAACCATATTGAAGCATGGGAAGGAGTTGTACATGTTGTACCTTGTGTTAATAATGTAGAGAGATTGTGCCTTGAATTTATATTTGAAAATTTTGACATGTCTAACAAGGTTTTGATAGTGTTAGCGTTTTATATATGGATGATGATGTAAAGGTATCAGGACGTGTGTGTGCGTGCACGCATGTGAGTGTGTTTATCTGATAGGATTTAAGGGTTTGATTGTCTAAGTGATTTAGGCGCCTAAAAGCGCATTTTTAAAACTAGAATGGTTTTTCACAACAACTCTTGATAACTTTTTAACAATTGCTCATTTTAACCCCAAAACATCATTTCGCAACAACTTATACAAACACACCCTAAATTAGTAAATATAGTGACAATGTAATCTAAAATGGGACTACATTCCTTGATCATTCTGTGAAATGAAAAACTCAGGAATTTGGAAACTAGAGACTCTCATTCGAGTGAGAACAAGATTGCCCAGAGAGCTGGTTTAAGTTTCTTGTAGGCTGAGCCATCTTTGAGAGTAGGCCTTAAGTTTTGGTTGGTGAGCAAGGAGAAAGGAAAGAGAGAGAGCTGAGCATTTTGAGAAATGGGCAGAGCCACTTTCGTTCAAGCTAAAGAGAGAAGCCCTTTTGGTTCCTAAGCTCTTAAGCTGTGGGAACAGAAAGATCATTTGAAAATACCTATGCCTAGTGCTTGATAGAATACCACTTTAAGTTGACAGAGCTAAATCTTTAAGTTGCAAAATATACATAGAACTCAACATTAGCAATGTTGAGTTTTAGCTGTGATGGTTTTTAGACCCCTTAAAACACAATTGGATTAACCTAGGTAATTAGCCAAGTTGTTACTTAGTCCAATTTAACAAGTCTAGGTTATCACAATAACAATGATCAAATTAAGCAAAGCAGCGAAAAATAAATAACACAAGATATGATCACCCAAAAAACCAAACCGGTAAAAACCTGGGGAGGATTTGACCTAGCTATCCTTAAGGTAAACTTGAATCCACTATCTTGAAAGAATCGAAGTTCATACAATAAGACTTACAAGCTCCTACGCTCGACTTCTTATTGCTACCAACCAGTAGAACTTACTGACATGATCACGTGCAAGTTCCGAATCCACGGACTCCTTTCTTGGATTCACCACCAGATACAAGCACACCCACTTGTGTTTTCTTTAAACTTCAATGGCAGCAACTGAGTTGATCATCAAGGTGTAGATAAATCTTCTCCTTGAAAACCCTAAGTTTGTGTAAAGAAAAGCTCCTCTAGATCTTATAAGAGATTTACACAAACCGCAATATGAGTAACACTAAAACGTGGCTAGGGTTTGCCTTTTATACTTAGGATAAATAAGAAACCCTAAAAACGTTTTAAAACACTTAGGGCTGAGTTGGAAAAATCTGCAGAAAATCATTTTGCCCGAGCTTCAATCGATCGAGCCTAAGCTTCGATCGATTGAGCCAAGCCAAAAGGCACAATGCTTTCCTGCATTAACTCGATTCCAACTTTACATAAATGCACAATTTTGAGCTAGACTAAAACACTTCTAAACACCTTGTTTTGATCATGGTTTGCCAACAATACAAATTAGAGTTCTAAATACATAAAATCCTAAGTCTTTAGAACCTAACAAGTTGTAACTCGATTTTGTTAAAATCGAGTTCTAAAAATAATGGCATTTTGCTAAATACTTTAGAAATATGGGTATTTTGCTACATAGTTTTAAAATTAAGGGTAGTTACTCATTCCCATAAAAAAAAAAAAAAAAAGGGTAGTTACTCATTTTGCCCAATTTCACATGTGATCAAAGTCAATCCATTTAAGAATCTTTCGCAATTTTTTTTTTTTTTAATAATGAGAAAGTTTACGGACACAAAAAATTTAAAATTTGCTAATATGGCGGATTGTTAGTAGTAGGTAAAAAGTGATGTTAATAGAGAGCTCAAATAAAAACTAATGAAAACTTGCCAACTCAATATGTGTGAAAAAATTGTCTAAGTATTTTATGTATATAGCATTACTCTTTAATATTTTCTTATTTTGTTCAAATTCAAATTTTGAATTAAGTATTTGACTTTTTCTCTTTAAAGATTGGGCAATTTATTATACATTACCTCTCTTGATACTCAAATATTAACAAATTAATAATCTAAATGCAAATTCAAATTCAAAGACATATTTTGACCTTGAAGACTTAGACTACCTAGTTATCTTGTGTGGAAAGAATCAATTGACAAATTTAAGACCCCTCAAGTCAAAATGTCAAATTGAATTTAAATTCAATGAATTCGGAAGTCTTATTATCAATCATCTCATTAATACCCCCACTTTCTCCAAATTTACTTTCGAAATTCAAGTTTCAAACTTAAACACAAACTAGTATTGTGGGGCCAGAGAATTTGTGATCTCGGCCCATTTTACACTAGGGCCCAAGGCTCGCGTTGAGGAGAGACGTTGCCGAGGACGTGCAACAAAATTCCAAATGGCCTAGAGATGTAGCCGATGACGATCCTGTCCTCCGCATCCCAAAACCTAGAAGGAAAGAACGACACGCTATCAAAGGCAGCCCCCAGAGCGCTCCTAGAAGAAAGAGCGAGTACAGTAGGACGCGCACGGGGGTACAGTGTAGGAGCGGTTCAAGGAAAAACTGTCACCTCCGCATTGAATGCGCCAACAAACATCCTGGCCGCATTAATGGGGAAAGGACACCTGAACAGTGTGGCTTCGATTGCTGCAACTAACAGAAGGTGGGGGAAGGCGGCTAATGGGACAAGCACTCAAGTAGTTACCTGCCTGATCAACAGATGGAAGGTCAGGATCAACTGAGAAGGGCTATATAATGTAAGAATTCCTCCATAAAAGGAGGAGGGAGAAAAAGAGAGAGAGAGAGAGAGAGAGAGAGGTGAGTAGCATTATGTATCGTCTCTAGGACCATTGTAACTTAGCGTAAAAGAAATAATAAGAACATTAAGCTCCTCGGACGAGAGGCCCGAGGACGAAGTTTCCCGTTTTAGCTTGCGTATATGTTATTCAACCTATTCATGACCATGTTCGGTCGTTGCAATCCTCGCTAAAACCTAGCGCTCGAACCTACTCTCTACAAATTTATTGTATTGGGCTAGTTGGGCTTGAATCCACTTCTACCACAAAAGAAGTGCGCGAACCCAGTCCATACAATTGGCGCCATCTGTGGGGAGAGCTTGTGTGTTAGTAAGGACAACAATCAGGCATGGCAGGATCAGGCCTTCATCAAGCAGGCTCCCATCAGCCCGAACCTGCCAAACCCCAACAACAGGGTAATTTTTCCAACCCTGAGCGTACTCGAAATGAAGAAAATGGAAGGTTCCGGGAGGGAAGTGTGAACACCACTCAAACTAGCAAAAGCCATTCTCGTGTGGGCAACCATGTGCTCTAGAGACAAAACAACATTCAGGTCACGCAACCAGAACAAGTTAAGAGCCATGCATCCCAGAGACAGAATGATAAGCGGGCCATGCGGCAAGAGATAGAAGACTTGAAGATGAAGCTATACCATGCACAATGAAGGCCATCTCATTCCAGGCATGACATACCCTTCGATGACGAAAGTGATGACGATTATAAGCAAAGATCGAGGACTCCTCCAAGCGAGACCTTCTCCCACGAAGAAGAGCATTTCCGGAGGCACGAACGTAAAAGCCCATCTCCCAGGGGCTCGGGAAACGATGCCATGAGCAAGGCACTGGACCAGCTCTCCAAATCACCCTTCACGCGTCGCATAGAAGGGGCTACGCTTCCTCGATGATTCCAGTAGCCGACCTTCACCCTTTATAACGGTAAAATAGACCCCATGGAGCACGTGAGCCAGTTTAACCAAAGGATGACTGTCCATTCTAGGGACGAGGCGCTAATGTGCAAGATTTTCCCATCCAGCTTGGGACCTGTGGCGATGAGATAGTTCAATGGCCTAAAGATGAATTCCATAGATTCGTATAGACAGCTAACCCAAGCCTTTGGCTCCCGTTTTGTTACGAATAGCAGAGCCCCTCGGCCCTTGAGTGCGTTATTATCGTTGTCCATGCATGATGGAGAAACTCTAAAAGCCTACTCAGACCGTTATTGGGAAATGTTTAACGAACTGGAAGGAAATTTTGATGAAGTTGCCATCAACACCTTCAAAAGTAGCCTCCCGGCCGAGCATGGCTTGAGGAAGTCCTTGACAAGCAAACCTGCCACCAGCGTGCACTAGTTGATGGACCAAATTGACAAATATAAACGAGTAGAGGAAGACCAGCTGCAAGGTAAAGGAAAAGAGAAGGTTATCCCCTAGGAGAGGAGGGATTTCAGGTCGAACCGATACAATAGCAACTGCCCAAGGAGAGATTTCATAGGGCAATCCGGAGCAACCAACACGCAAATTGTTAACGCTGTATTCCGAGAACCAGTACACTGGGTGTTGGAGAAGATCAAGGGTGAGCCATACTTTAGATGGCCAAATAAGATGGCTGGAGAGTCCACGAAGCGCAATCAGAACTTCTATTGCCAATACCACCAGGACCACGGGCATACCACGGAGGATTGCAGGAACCTTTGGAACCACCTAGACCAGCTCGTCCGAGAAGGAAAGCTGAAGCACCTCCTGCATCATTCCAATGGTCATCAAGGTCAGACCCATCAGGAACCCCAGAGAGACGCTGCCCTAAAGCCGCCCGTAAGGACGATCAATGTAATCCTGGTCACACTAGGAAGAACAGGCGCGCGCCCTTCTCGAGTATTATCTGTGTCCCAGCTGCCTGCCAGGGAGTCCCAGCCAGAGCCGAAAAAGGCCAGAAGGAATTTTCACCTGGCCTTAAGCTTTTCAGAAGAAGATATGGACGGTACCATCCAGCCCCATGACGACGCGCTGGTGATCACTCTCAGAATCGGGGGCTACGATGTGAAAAGGGTGATGGTGGATGGTGGCAGTGCTGCCGAGGTCATGTACCCCGATCTCTACAAGGGGCTAGGATTAAAATCGGAGGATCTAACGCCCTATAGCTCCCCTTTGATGACCTTCGATGGGAAGCTCGTTGTCCTAAAGGGCATGATTAGGCTACCCATCCAGACCGGCCCAGAAACGGTGGAAGTAAACTTTATCGTGGTGGACACCTACTCTCCTTATACGGCCATCATTGGCAAACCTTGGCTCCACACACTGGGAGCTGTCGCCTCCTCCTTGCATCACAAGTTGAAATCCCCGTCGGGGGACCAAGTCCGCGAAATTCGCGGGAGCCAATCCATGACAAGGCATTGTGTGGTGGCTACTGTCTCCCATCGTCTCGATGCGGAGTCCTCGGCCTCTGCTGAAAGGAGCTTATAGCAATTAAAGGTCCCGACTTCGCCCCCTGACACAACCGCCGACGAGGCAAAATGCGAAGACTTGGAAGAAGTGGTTATTGGCGGCGATCCGGAGAAATTCTTTCGGGTAGGGGCTCAGCTACCTCTTCAGGAGAAGGAGGAATTGATTGAGTTCCTTAAAAGAAACATCGATGTGTTTGCCTGGGATGCCTGCAATGCTCCTGGGATAGACCCGGCCTTCATCTGTCACCATCTCAATGTCAACCCGTTCATCATTCCTAAGAAGCAGCCGCCTCATCGCCCATCGAGAGAGCACGCTGATGCGATTAGAGACGAGATGGCGAAGTTTAAGCGTGCAAGGGCTATCAAAGAAGTTTTTTACCCCGAATGGTTGGCCAACACTGTGGTGGTCAAGAAGAAAAGTGGGAAGTGGTGAGTTTGTGTGGACTTCACAGACCTAAATAAGGCGTGCCCTAATGACCCCTTCCCAATGCCTCGGATAGGCTAGCTAGTCGATGCGACAGCAGGCCATCCTCGGATGAGCTTCTTAGACGCCTTTCAAGGCTATCATCAAATACCGCTGGCACTGGAGGATCAGGAGAAAAAGGCTTTCATAACACCTACTGGGAACTACCACTACAAGGTAATGCCGTTTGGTCTGAAGAACGCAGGATCCACTTATCAACGGATGATGACGAGAATGTTCGAGCCACAATTGGGCAAGAACATTGAAATCTATGTCGATGACATGGTGGTGAAGAGTAAAGCGGTGTTCGAATATTTAGGGGACCTTGGCAGCACCTTTGGCATCTTAAGGAAGCACAAGCTGCGCCTAAATGCTTCCAAATGCTCGTTTGGCGTGGGATCAAGCAAATTTTTGGGCTACATGGTTACTCATAGGGGAATTGAGGTCAACCCCGATCAGATCAAGGCTATAAACGACCTGAAACTACCACGAAACGTAAAGGAGGTCCAAAAGCTCACAAGGATGATCGCAGCCCTCAACCGATTCATTTCCAGGTCGGCGGACAGATGTAGACCGTTCTATCTCTTGATCAACAAGTGGAAAGGGTTTGAGTGGTCCGAGGACTATGTTGTGGCCTTCCAGCAACTCAAGAAGTACCTATCCCAACCACCTATCATGTTCAACCTCGAGGCCGATGAAGTCCTGTACGCATATATTGCTATGGCTCCCCATGTTGTGAGCTTGGTACTAATACAGGATGACAAGGGCATCCAAAAGCCGGTCTATTACATGAGTAAGTCACTGCATGAAGCTGAGGTCGGATACCTACCCTTGGAGAAGGCCATATTGGCTGTAGTCCACACCATGCGGAAGCTTCCCTATTACTTCCAAGCCCACATGGTGGTTATCCTAACCCAACTACCCTTGAAGTCTGTATTGCGGACCGCGGATTACACTGGAAGGATCGCTATATGGAACACGGTTCTGGAGGCTTTCGACATTAAGTACATGCCCCGGACCTCTATAAAGGGCCAAGTCCTAGTTGACTTAATGGCCAAATTTGCTGAACCACCAGTGGGAATAGTAGCAAAGGAGTAGAACATGGATGGAAAATCGATAGGAGTAATCTCTGCACCAGGACCCCCATGTTGAAAGGTGTACGTTGATGGCGCAGCAAATCAAAGGGGATCCGGAGTGGGGCTAGTCCTAATATCTCCTGAGCAAACCGTCACAGAGAAGTCCCTCAGACTTGGGTTCCCGGCCACGAACAACGAAGCTGAGTACGAGGACCTGCTACAAGGAATCGCCATGGTATAGAAAATGGGGGGAAAGGCTGTGGAGATGATCTCGGACTCAAGACTGGTAGTGGGCCAGGTAAAGGGGGAATTAGAGGCTAGAGATGCGAGGATGCAAGAGTACCTAAGTCAGGTCAAACGCCTGCAGTCGGGCTTCGATCTCTTCAGCCTATCGCACGTCTCCAGAAGTGGAAACACTCATGCGGACTCACTGGCCACGCTTGCCACATCCTTGGCAGGGGATCTGCCTCGAATTATTCTTGTCGGGCATCTGGATAGAACGAATGAATGAGCAAAAGGCATTGTATGTCTCGCATCCTAGCAACCGTCTAAGTGCTAGACAGAATCAAGGTCTTGCATGATCCTTGGACTCAAACCTATGGGGAAACTAGAAACTCTAAGAAAATCTAAGTGCTAGACAGAACCAAGGTCTTTCATGGCCTTCGGACTCAAACCTATGGGGAAACTAGACACTCCAAGAAAATCTAAGTACCAGACTTGGCCTAAGAACACGCTCGACACCTCAGATTATGCACTTAGCTCCCTAGAAATATGTGTAGACGCAAACTCAACATCCCATGGGCGCGGGTAAGTTAGAATTTTGGGATGTAATTCCAAATATATCATATGCACAACCATTCATACATGTTAAGATAACTAATTCAAAAACCATGAGATTCGCAACAATAGTAATATCGACAAAGACAACAAATGTATAATTTAAAGGAAAAAGGAAGAAAGGAATTTCATACATATGGTCAAAGAGTTTAACTAGAAGCAAATTCCAAGGTCCTCAAAACAAAAGGGAAATTAATTAACAGCTAAACTAAAAACAAATACAAAAGTTGGCCAGGGCTCCTACTTCTTCAACTTTGTTTTGGCCACTTCCTGGGGAGGCTGAGCAGGATTAGCCTCGGGACCCTGGGAGACGTCCCCTTCCTGAGGAGACCGAGCATGATTAGCCTCGAGACCCTGGGAGACATCCCTTTCCTGGGGAGGCTGGGTAGGGTTAGCTTCAAGGCCCTTGGAGACATCATCAAGGGGAATGGTCTGAAGAGGTTGAACCAAGACGGCCGGTTCCTCGGCATCAGAGACTTGAGCATTGGCTGTGGACTTGGCAACCTCTTGGTGCACCTCAGGATTCAGATCTCCAGGTGTTTCTGTCAACCCATGAAGCTCTCCTCCCTTAGTCGACTCGTCAAGAGTGGGAACGAACTGAGCAGCTTCCAGCTGAGCATCCTCAGCCTCCTGTGGAGTGCTTACAACCTCGGAACTGGCGGAGGCGGTCTCACGGATGGTCGGAGGATAGTACACCTTCTCCGCCTTCCACAGGTCAGACGAAGCCTCCACCCCAACTCATTTGAGGGCTTCATTCCAAACCTAGGAGCAGTATAGCCTACATACACCAGGGATTTGAGCTTTAAGGATGGCCTGGGTATCAGCCACCCCCGCATCGTAAGCCTTCTCCTCGGCTTTGTCCTTGGAGGTCTCGGCCTCCGTCTTGGCAAACTCAACCTCTGTCTTGGCCCTCATAGCTTCGTCCCTGACCCATTCCGCGACGCCCTTAGCCCCCTCCGCCTCAGTCAGTTTCTTCTTTAAATCATCGATCTGCTCCTTGGCGATCTCCAATTGCTCCTCGGCAGCGAGCAAGCGCCTCGTATGGTCCTCAGCCTGTTTTTAGACACCGGCCAGGGCTGCCTCGGCACTATCCCTGGCCTTGGTCATCTCCTTTAAGTCCTCCATGGCCTTCGTGAGGTCAGTCTCGAAATTTTTAAGGGTTCGCGCAGCCTCTATATGCTTATTACGCTCAAGTTCTACAGACTTACTCTACCCTTTAGCCTCATCCTCCAGCCTATAGGTGGCCTGGACGGCCTGCCAATTGAAACAGACGGCCTGCTAATTGAAACAAACACATCATGAATGAAAACCTAGGAGCAAAATTCGATGAAGTCACAAGTATTAGGAGCCTTACCATACCCAAGTTCCCGTTCATGCTGAGAAAAACCTCCTGCATCCTTATATTCTTCAACTCGTTCATGTCAGTGGGGAACAGCAGGGTCCTCTCCAACGCGTCGGCCACATAAGCGCCTTCGCCGTTTCAGAAGCTCCTCATTGATGCATCTTCCATCAGTGGCTCCCCGTGGAGCATTAGGGCAAGAAGCCAAGCATTGGGCGCGGATTGGGCATCGACCCCTTTCCCCTGGCCTTGATGCCCAATCTTTAACTATTTTTGAGCACGCGGGGCTTCATCCTCCTCTCAAGAGGAATGGGATTTCCCCCCATCCATTGGCTCCTTACCTTTGGAACTCCTCTTCCTCTTTGGGTCGGTGGGCTCAGGCCAAGGAGGCAGAGTAGATTGGGGAGGGGCAGGAAGTTTGGATCGGGGAGATTGTGACTGCGACTGGGAAGGAGAAGACCTAGTTTGGACAGGCTGGGGCTGTGGTGGGGGAGTTGGAACACTGGATTGTGACTTTCCTTGTACACCCTTCCCCGGCTGGCCCTTAATCAGGTCGAACAAGCTGGTAGGGGGCTTTCTCTTAAAACCCATCTCCGCCCGAGAAAATGTTCCCATTGACAACAATTCCGCCACGGACAAGTCAGGGTCACCCAGGTCACCGAAAGGATCCTCGGATGAATTAGCTTGGTCAAATATACTGAACCCCTCTTCGGATAAACCCAAATCACCCTCGTTCTCCACTGCTTGGTGGGACGGGGAAGAGCCCACCAACGGGATGCCCTCCGGGACAGGAGATCCTTCAGAGATCAAAAACCCGTGCTCGGCTACAGTGATTTTCTGAAGCTGAGGATCATTAGCTCTGATCACGTGCTTCGGGGCAACAAATGACTTCTGGATAGGATCGTACCCTAAGATTTTGTGAGCGGCTCTGACTTGGTTTTCCTCTTCGTTTACAAAAACCGCCGCCTTGAGAACGATGTCCAAATCCTCCCGGTTGGTCAGATGAAAGTGTCGGTGAAAGACGTGTGGATCTGCAAAAAGAAGGCATGTTCATAGTTAGTAACCAAACCATACAAATTAAGATGGCACAAAAGATTAGCCCCTTCCTACTCTCTACACCCCACTTGGTTCTCCTTCTACAGTTGGGCAAGGAAGGCCATCGTGCCACTCCCCAAATACAATAAGAAAGTCCTTGTTCAATCCTTTGCTGGACTCGGGGAGGCACTGGATTAGCCGAATCCTATCATCTCTCGTCTTCATGTAGTAGGATTTGCCCCTCAAATGTTGGAGGTTGTAGTACCAGTTTACGTCATGATGGGTTAGTCTTAGCCCCATTTTCTCGTTTAAGGCGTCCACACAACCCAAGATCCTAAACACATTAGCAATGCACTGGGTGGGAGCTAATCAGAAATGCCTAAGGTAATCCCTCATTACCGGCCCCATGGGGATTCTCACACCCCCTTCTATAAAGGCGAGAAAGGGAATCACCACCTTGCCCGTTCGTCTCTTAAAATGCCACTCCCCCCTCCTTGCAGTACCTCAAACCGACATTGGGGGGTATCCTATAGTCAGCGATGAACTTTTCCATCGCCTCTTCGGTCTCAATCAACTTTTTTAATTTACCCATCTTTAGAAACCGCTAAAGAGACTCAAGGGATGACGGGAGAAGGAGAGGAACAAGAGAAAGATAAACCCAGAAGAGAGGAAACACGAGTTAGTGAGAGCAGAAAACTTACAAAAATGAGGAAAAGTTCCTCGAACAGGCTTTTTATGCTAGAGAGAGCCTTGAGTTTGGCTGAAAGTTTGACTGAACCCAGGATATGTGCGCCAGAACTCTTAAGTGCGAAAGTGAAGAGACAAATCAGTTCTAAAGATTATTTATACCTCCCACTAAAAGTACCTGTGCGGATTTTCCCGCCCATAAAGGTAAGGAAATCTCCACCGTTAGATTACCATCGCACCGTTGAACGTGGGGAGCACAGAGCCGCCCGCATTTAATGAAGACGCGCTTCACATACCAAGGGCAGACGAAGAGGCTCTGGTACTGATAGATGACAAGGATTGACAAGCCATGACAGAGGCCTGATGTTACCAAAACCCTCCTCTCCGTCCGAGGAGCCAGACAGCAGGATTTTGAGGGGCTATTGTGGGGCCAGAGAATTTGTGATCCCAGCCCACTTTACACTAGGGCCCAAGGCTTTCGCCGAGGAGAGACGTTGCCGAGGACGTGCAACGAAAGTCCAAATGACCTAGAGATGTAGCCGAGGACGATCCTGTCCTCGGCATCCCAAAACCTAGAAGGAAAGAATGGCACGCCATCAAAGGTAGCCCCTAGAGCACTCCCAGAAGAAAGGGCGAGTACAGTAGGACGCGCACGGGGGTACAATGTAGGAGCAGCTCAAGGAAAAGCTGTCACCTCCGCATTGAATGCGCCAAAAAACGTCCTAGCCGCATTAATAGGGAAAGGACCCCTGAACAGTGTGGCTTCGGTTGCTGCAACTAACAGAAGGTGGGGGAAGGCGGCTGATGGGACAAGCACTCAAGTAGTTACCTGCCTGATCAACAGATGGAAGGCCAAGATCAACTGAGAAGGGCTATATAATGTAAGAATTCCTCCATGAAAGGAGGAGGGAGAAAAAGAGAGAGAGAGAGAGGTGAGTGGCATTATGTATTGTCTCTAGGACCATTGTAACCTAGCGTAAAAGAAATAATAAGAACATTAAGCTCCTCGGACGAGAGGCCTGAGGACGAAGTTTCCCGTTTTAGCCTGCATATCTGTTATTCGACCCATTCATGACCATGTCCGGTCGTTGCAATCCTCACTAAAACCTAGCGCTCGAACCTACTCTCTACAAATTTATTGTATTGGGCTAGTTGGGCTTGAATCCACTTCTACCACGAAAGAAGTGCGTGAACCCAGTCCCTACAAGTATGTAATATAACTTATACCTACACATGTGAATGATCAATTATAGTGATCCTATTGATGTTAGAATAATGCTAGAAATATAAATTATGTAATTATGTTCTATAATATATTGTCAAATAAATAATGAGAAATGTATGTTTGTGAAAACATAATAATTTTTTGACTTTGTTATCCTAAATATTCATAATAATAACAAATTAACAATATTGATAATAAGACATTTGAAGCTACTAAAATGGTTTTTCCTTTCAACTTTCACAATATTATTTTCGTCAAGTTTCTCATTATCCTATATACTAATCTCATTCCAGCACAATGCGCGAGAATATGTCATTATTTTGTAATGAAATTGTAATACTCGAAAAAAAAAATTAAAAGGAAGGGTATTTAAGTAAATCTTTTGTGGGGTCAATTTTATAATTTATAATTATAAGGGAGTTTTTAGAAAATAAGGTTGAAACCCTAGCTATATATAAGCTTATTATGTCAACGTATATAGAGAGATATTTTGAGAGAGGAGACTACCCAAATTACTCAAGTAGAGAAGGTTTGACTGCACAATTGAGGTAAGAGCTTAAAAATTTCTTTCTTGTCAAATCTAAGTTTATTTAGAATTAAAGTATTTTTTTATGTGGGTATTTTGGCCAATAATAAAACTATTTAAATATTCAAGAATTTAAATGATGTATACGAAGAAAAGTTTAATTTTATTTTTCGGTAAACTGGCCGATGTACCTGTAGATTTTTCTAGGTTTTGAGATTTAATCTTTTTCTATAGTTTATGTTGCGTTATGCGGAGATAGAGGCTATAAACTTTTGGGTTTAATGGTCAGGTTTCTGCACGGATTTCTTTGATAAATAGTACTTGATGTGGACTTCTTAGGGTATATGGTAAAACCCGAAGTGGTATTGGGGGAAATTCAGAAGCCTAGTAGTCTAGGCATGCGTTATTATTTGTTTATTGATCTTGGTAGAAGTGAATAAGAAAGTCAATGAGGTATGACCAGTTATTAAAAAAAAAAGAAAAAAAAAAAGAAAAGAGAGAAACAAACAAAGGAACACACGAAATTGAAGATGGCCCACGTGCCTACATAGTAATAGGAGTTATGGTCTTATCTTTGGGGCTTTAGTTGTGTTTGAAGAAAGTATATATATATATATATATATATGTATGTATATATATATATATATATAAAAATATTATGATTAGGAGGTATTATAGTCTCTCTATTTGGCCGGTACCATTATAAGTCATTCTTAAATTATTTGATTATTGAGTAAAAATATTTAAAAATTGTTCTAGGTAATATCTAAAGATTTTAGAGGAATTGTTAAGGAAAAGTTCCTTTTGGAGGTAAGTAACCTTATCCTAATTGATTTTATTTTGCGTAATTTTAACCACTGAAAATTGTTTATAGTTGTTATAATTTTATTTCCATTGTATTACTGATTTCAAGTAAAGAATTATCACAAATATATCTGATTACTGAATATATGATGCATTTTATTTAATTGTTTTTAGCTATACTGATTCAAAGTAAAGAATAGAGAATTTTCACAAATATATATGAGCATTGAATATAAGATTTATTTTATTTAATTCTTTTTTTGCTATATTGATTTTAAGTAAAGAATATAAAAATATCACAAATATATTTGAATATTGAATATATGATTATATATATGTATTTGAATAAGATATATTTTTGTTAGAAACTATGATTTGATATATATGATTATGGACAATCTGACTATGAATTGATTCTGATACCCAAACCAATGAGGGTTATTCATTGGTACACTGATACCCAGCCAATGGGGGTTATTCATTGGTATTCTGATACCCAAACCAATGGAGGTTATTCATTGGTACTCTGATACTCAACTAATGGAGGTTATTCATTGGTACTCTGATGCCCAGTCATGAGAATATAACGTGACCATAGTCATAAGATTGTTAAGAATATGAATTACGTTTGAATATTTGAACTATTTTGAATCCTTAAAACAACATATGTGATTTTGGAAATGTTTGAGTATCTGAACCATTTGAATCCTTAAAACTACATATGTGATTTTGGAAATGTTTGAGTATTTAACTATTTTGAGTTACTTAAATTGCTTATGTATTTTTTGGAGCCTATTGTAAGTTATAGCTTTTGATACATGGAAAACTGACTCTCTTCTAAACCATCTATGATATAGTTGTAAGATTAAAGTATGTGATTTAGGTGCAACTTATTATTTTGAGACTATGAAACTTCTTCAGTATTTTGAAAACATATAGAATATTATAACTTTAAAAACACATATTACATCTTATACTTTACAGATCTATTGCTTGATAGAACTTATTAGGATTTTGGTTACTTATTGAGTTGTCAACTCACCCCCCCCCCCTTTTTTCCCCCTCTAGTTTCAGACTGTAAAGAATACCAAGTTTTGGGAGTTTGATGTTGTGTTGTGAGCAGGAAAATAAGCTTAGTGATTTTGGGATTGGATGGTCTTTTAATAGTTTTATATTTATTGGCCAATTGGCATTATGTACATGAGGTTTGGATTTTGTTCCTATTAAATTATTGGAGACCTATTCATAAAGAAATTGTTAAGGTATTTTGGATTTATTTGATTTAATTTTTGAGGATAAATTTTAGTTGCTAAGAAGGCCTTGCACACTTGTAAGGGGCTTACCTTATAAGCGTGCGGCGGTTGTCATGTGCCTATCTTTATAGTTGGGTTCGGGGCGTGACAGAAATATAATATATAATTTATTTTCAAAAATATTTGTAAAATCAAATATGAGGATTAGTCATCTGTAACAAAGTATTTTTTTCTCATAAGAGAATTTCATTTTAGATGTATTAAGCAATTAATTAAGAAATGTACTTTTCTTATATAACCCTTTACCAAACCAACAAAGAGCAATGATCTTTATTATTATTTTTATTCTTTATAAAATAAACAATGTCATATTGCTTTCTTTTTCAAGCAATTAAATTTTGTGTTCTCTATAAATAATAAATTATCTTTTATTCTTTATAAAATAAACAATGTCATATTGCTTTCTTTTTCTTATTCTTTTTTTTTTTACTTTCTTTTTATATTAAAATTTTCATCAACTCATATTATGAGCAAATTTGCTAGTGATAGAATATGGTGAGGAGTAAGTTTTCCCAATCATGACAGTTAGAAAGGAATGAGAAAAATAAAGCTTTCCTACCATTCAAAAATCTTCAACTTGTAGTATTCTATTTTAATGTTATCTTTAATTCCAAACCAATCTACCTCTTTTGAAGTTTGCAAAGTATAATCATGATCTCTCTTCTTGAATATATAGCTTATCTCAATATATTCATAAAGATATAATGAATGAAAATATACTCATATGAAGATGCTTTGCAAACAAACAAAATGTCATATTAATCATTGCGAAACAATGATTAATTGGACCAATTAGAAAAATAATTTGTTGTTGATAATCTATTGAGATTATTTTCTCTGCAAAAATTGCAAATTCGTCAAGATTATTAAGTTAGTAAAATCTCATACTTAAATTTCTATAATAATAATAATAATAACAATACAATTGCAAAAGCTAAAATATGTCGCTCATCCAAATATTAAAAGTACTTTCTCTACAAAAAATACAAATCTATTCACCCAAAAGGATTAAAAAAAATTGTAAATTCTCATTGTTTAAAATCTAAATGGATCACTAAAAAAACCAGATTCAACATATTTTATTTTTTACGATTTTAGGTAGCCGGAAAATAGGAAAAATCATAAAAAAATTCAAAAACGCTCGGAACGCCAAACCGCTTGCTGGAATCCTCCTCTAAAATCAGGGAATGAATTTAGGGACACAAAAATGGAAAAAGGCACGAGCCAATTTTGCCAGAGTGTGGGACGATGCGGCGCGGCATGCACGCAGGCATGCCCCTAGGATGCCCACTGCCTGCAGTAGCCAAGGCATGAGCATGCTGCAGCCAAGGCCAAGGCAGCACCCCATGGGCATGCAGCTGCCAAGGCCTGGGCATGCATGCAACAACG